>NC_073309.1:69208817-69508817 GCF_027595985.1 Sorex araneus | reverse complement strand
ACCTGAGAGAGAGAGAGACTATAAAGGATGGATAAATCTGTGACTTTTCATACCTTTTTGTTGTATTACAATTCTGAGTATTTTAGGTTTAACATTAGGTTGTCTTTCACCTTCCGAGATACATAACCTAATTATCCAGAGCTTAGTTTAGTTGAATTACACCTACCACAGTGCTCCCAAGGCACACCCAGTTCCATCAGGGCACTCCTAATCCCCTGTGCTTATCTTTAACCTCTCCTTTGTGTTCTTCTTCTCCTATCTGTTAGTCACGGATATCTCCAAATAAGACATGGTAAAGTCAAACCATCTGATGACTCTGGATTTCATATGTGAAATGAAATATTACTGTCATCTTTCCATTATGTCTTTTGCATAGTTTTACTTTAGAGCAATATTCTTTTTGTATAAACACAGGAAGACAGTTAATGCTATGCTTATGTAATACCAGAGCTAATTCACTCTGATATATTTTTGAGTATCCATCATATTTACTTGGCTTAAGATTCAGTTGCCCTTAGATAAAACTTGGTTCCTAACACTCCCAAAAGTGTGTCCCGCCGAGGGATTTAGAAGGACCTATTGCTAGCTATACGCTACTCTGACTTCAACATGGGACAGCCTAAATTACATAAGAAGTACAATTAGTTAATATCACAGTCATAGAACAAACGCTGGCATGACCCAAAAAAGAAGTAACTGAATAAGGACCTTATTGGGTTAGGAAAAAACAACCTGGACTGAGGACTATAGTTTAATATGTCCCCAGGAAAAGTCACCCTTTAAGCTTAATCTAGGGTATAGATAGAAGCCTATATCTCTTATTGTGTTTATACAAAAAGACTAGAAATATTGCTAAGAAGTAAATTTAATATGATTGTTTGAATGAATTACCAGTAAACGAAAGGAGAAAGCAATATGCCCTTGATGGAATTCTGCCCTTGGATGGATCCTCTAGTATGAGTCTAGAGTCTGGAGCCCCTTGATGAAATTCTGTCCTTGGGTGGATCTCCCAAAAGAATTTCTCCTGAAGGAGGGACTTTACATATCTTCATTTTTTATGTCAATATTCAACCATACATATGTGTAATTGCTGCCTCCAACCCTTTACAATTTCTATATAATAATCCTGACGGATTTAAATAACTTCTCACTGATTATCAGCCTGTGGCCCTGTTCCTTCATACATCGGCCTGGCATACAGTCATCAGCCCCGAACACACAAGGAGACCCAGTCAACGTGGGATGGTGACAGCAACAGCTTTGTCTTTATAACACACTTGTTGGGTGAGTATTGCATCTTATAAAAGGATCTTTGGTTTCTCTTTGTGGAGACTGCTTAAAAGTGCGTAGATGTTCACATGCCTTATTTGAACCATCTGGAATCACACTGTCATCCCATTGCTCATCGATTTGTTCGAGCGGGCACCAGTAATGTCTCTCACTGAGAGACTTACTGTTACTGTTTTTGGCATATCCAATACGCACGGGTAGCTTGCCAGGCTCTGCCGTGAAAGCTAGATACTCTCGGTAGCTTGCCAGGCTCTCCAAGACGGGCAGAGGAATCAAACTCGGGTCAGCTGCATGAAAGGTGAAAGCCCAACCACTGTGCTATCCCTCCAGCTACTGGAATTACAAGAGTAAAAAAAAAAATTTCTCATAGTACATGATATTATATTCATTTATTATAGATCACTGTCACCCCATTGCTCATTGATTTGCTCAAGCCGGCACCAGTAAAATCTCCATTGTGAGACTTGTTTGTTACTGTTTTGGGCATGTTGAATACGCCATGGGTAGCTTGCCAGGCTCTGCCGTGCGGGCAAGATACTCTCAGTAGCTTGCTGGGCTCTCTGAGAGGGGCAGAGGAATTGAACCCGGGTTGGACGCATGCAAGGCAAATGCCCTACCACTATGCTATCGCTCCTGCCCATTATATATATATATATATAATTATATATATTTTATATATTTAACAATAGGTCTCATTCCCCTGACCCTGAAAAAGCCTCCAATCATTGGGAAAGATGAGTAAGGAGAGGCTGCTAAAATCTCAGGGCTGAGTGTAATAGAGATGTTACTGGCGCCCGCTCTAGTAAATTGACGAACAGGATGACAGCGATACAGTGATACATGATATTACACAATACCATGTGCAGTGTTGTGTAACATACCTAGCAAGTTCTGAGATAGTATCTATTATCAAATGCATTGATATCTCTGTGGAGAAAATATGAATATTCATGATCAGTGGAATAAACAAAAGATTATAAGTTTCTTTTTTTTATTAGTGAATCACCATGAGTTAGTTGCAAACTTATGAACTTTTATGTTTGCATTTTGTTTATATCCCTCCACCAGTGCCCAGTTACCTCCACCAATGTTCCCAGCATCCCTCCCACTCTCCCAACCCCAACCTCTTCACCCCATCCCACCTCTGTGGCAGGGCATTTCCTTTTGTTCTCTCTTTCCTTTTGGGTGTTGTGGTTTGCAACAGAGGAACTGCATAGCCATCGTTTAAGCAAAAGATTATAAATTTCTTCATCTCAATTAAGGTCAAGCTTGCATGCAACCAGAGTTTGAGCCAAGCTATTTAAAATCTTAGTTCTTAGACCCTCTGCGCCTAAAGACTTTGATTCCAGAGATGTAACACATTCGGGCATCCAGCGCAGCATCTGATAGCGATGCACTGGGACTGCGAACTGGGCTACAACTCTGTGCTGCCGGGGGTGGATTTTTTTCCTCCCCACCCTGTCTTCCTGCACGGAAAGCGGCGGCCTGGCGGCACCCACATGGCAGGTGCCATCTTCTGTAACTCCAAACCCAGAGGTATTCGGTTTTTACTTTTGGGGCTCCCAGGAACTCATGGGAAGGGGGCGTAACTGGCCCTCGGCCCAGATAAATCTGGAGCCACTGAGCGCGAATCGGACCCTCTACGCCTAAAGACTTTGAATTCAGAGACTTCTTACAGCAATGCACTGGGACTGTGAGCTGGGCTATGTAATTTCTGGCAGAATTTTCCCTGGACTTTATACAGAAATCCAAAACTGACTTAACATTTATAATTGTCAGCAATGTGAAACGGTTCCTTTTGAACAGGTCTGACTTGGGGGGGAACTCCAAATAATAACAGTAAGTTTTTGTTGAAATATTGAAGATTTTTAATGTAGCAGCCACCTCTCTGGACTGTGAACTAAGCAAAAGCCCCACGCTGGCCGACGCAGCGTGGCGTACACCATACTATGAGGCGCGGGAAGGGGGATGAGGGGGAAAAAGAAAAAAAAGAAAAAAAAAGGGAAATGGAAAAAGGAAAAAAGAGAGAGAGAGAGAGTTATGTACTTGTAGCAGTGGGGCTACATATCTCTTCATTTCCAGCAATGAAAAACTAATTATCAAATGTAGTAGGTCTGTCTCTCTTGGGTGGAAACTCCAACAACTATAGTGAGTTTTGTGTTGAATTATGGAATGTAATCAAGGTAAAGAAAAAATGAAGTGAAATTCATTAGTTATACAGTAGGGGGTAGGGGGTGGGGGCGGGGGGTATACTGGGGTTTCTGGTGGTGGAATATGGGCACTGGTGAAGGGATGGGTGTTTGAATATCGTATAACTGACATATAAACCTGAGAACTTTGTAACTTTCCACATGGTTATTTAATAAAAAGTTTAAAAAAAATCTTAGTTCTTAGAGCTTTGGGGAATATCAGAATTAGAGGGAAAGAATTATGAACCTGTGCCTGTATTTTAGTTGCATATATGGTTATGCTCAGGAATTTCTGACTGTTAAAACAGAAAAAAGCCAAAATTAGTTTAATAGATGGAAACTTGTTGAACCTGAAAATCTTAGTGATGAAATTAGAATTTTATTCCTATTTTGGTGTTCTCAATTTGCTGAGTTTAGAGGTGCAAATATACTGGCACCTGGGTGCAAATTCTGTGGCTGCAGTTTTACTCAACAAGCTGATTGTATGAATGGGCATTTTGCTCCGTATTGAATTATTTTAAATATCCTGAATCAGAAGAATAATTATGGCTAGATTGTTAAACTTCTGCATTAAATTGTCCTCAAAGCTAAACCAAATTCAGTTCATATTAGAAACAATTCAGTGACAAGAAAAGAGGAATGGGTTTTGAAGAAATTAACAAGAACAATACAAGATTTGGGGGAGGTTATAGAGTTGAGGTGTATGCTTTGCATACATGACCTCCAGGTTTAATCCCCTGTACTTGGAACAACCCCCAATCACTGAGCTAAGAGTATCTCTAGAGCACCACCAGGTATGGCTCTAAAACAAAATGAAGCAAAAAGCAAACTAAAATAAGTACTGTATAATAGTAATATTAGTAATAAGAATATTAGTAATACAGAATATGAATATTGAAATAGTGAATTAAACTGATAAGCCAAATAGGAATATGGATCTTATTAGCCATATCTAATTTAATTCTAATGTAGCACATCTGAGTTGTATGTATATGTGCTATGTGCCTGTCTATGAATACATGCACCCACAACTTTCTCAAATATTATCTGTCAGAACTCAGTGTTGTTGAATGTTAAATTTTAAAGGTAGTAACAAATAATATTGAGGATGAATCCACACTTTCTTGAAATACAGTGTACTCTGCCTGCTCACACTAATTCTTTTCATGTATATGTAAACTATTGAATCTGCTTATTTTCTATTTCTTTTAAATGACTGGGGGTACTGGGAATGCACCCACTAGATTATTTCATAACTGACACCTAGCAGGCCAGAGCAATAATACAGCAGGTAGGGCATTTACCTTGCAGGCAGCCTACCTGCCTTGGGTCCGCAAATCCCATAGAATTTCCCATAACTGCCAGGAATGATTCTTGAGTAGAGAGGCAGAAGTAAGTTCTGGGCACAGCTGGATGTGGCCCCAAAACAAACAAACAAAGAAACAAAACACATCTAGTTGCCCCATTTTTTATTTATTTGAATAGATTCCTCAGTAGAAATTTTTTTCTTGTAGTTTGGACTAATAAAAAATGAAGCAACTGGACATCATTTTTATTAGTCCAAACTTCAAGAAAATAAAACCTTCTACTGAGGAATCTATTCAAATATGATACTGCTGAGTGCACTTTAACAGGAGCCTGGAAGACTTAGGGTTCCACACATATGTGATGTATTTGAATGCAATACAGTGAAGGTTGAAAGATGGCATCACCCTCAGGAGATGGATCCTACTACACTCTCAGACTGGTGTCTATGTTCCAAACAGAAACCGAGTTCTGTGTAATTTTAAAAATATTCTTATCTGTATATATTCCTAGAGATAGGCTGAACTGCAGAATTGCTTTCATATTCCATTTTCTTCAATATTGACTGGAGAACAAAGTGGAGATTTCTTGTTCACTTTCAGTTTATTCTCTGTGAGGAATTTAAAGCTGGTTATTCCACTTATCAGATTTTGTAAGTTAACATTAGTACAGAAATCCGACTCATGGTTTTGTGATATGTAAGACCAAAAAAAAAAGTTTTTCAAGAGTTTCAGAATAAGCGCCTTCTAGAATCTCCCTTTTCTGATCCAGGTGGCCTACAGACAGACGCCTACTGTGCTAAGAGTGAAAGGACCGGGGAGATGGATCCAGTTCTTTAAGGAGTTTGACTATTAATTTCTCTTCTCCCGGAAGGTAGGAGAACAATGAGTGAAACGACAGAAATAATTAAGAAATAGAGGATAAATTCAAATACTGCATAATGCAATCATTTAACATTGTTAGATAGCTATGGCTCATTTCTTTATTGCCTTTCTCATTTACCAATTTTTCTCACTGCCATGTTTGATCATGTTTGAACCTTCAGGACGATGCTTTTGTTCTTGTTGTTCTTGCTTTATAATGTACACAAGTTTCAGATGTTTGCTTATTCTCTTTTGTGCTTAAAGCATAATTTATTACAATTATTTTTTACAAATAATGAGATGTAATTAGTCCTTTGCCTGTGCCTTTCTTGTATGACATATATTTTGAGATTATATAGAGCATATTGCCAACTAGTTACTGCATAATTTCTTTTCACTTAGAGTATTTTCAAACTTGCCTGATTTAGCATGTATAAATCCTATTGTTAAGAATACTTGGAAGTAATGGACACAATCATTAACATACTAACATACACATAGATTAACAAATAATATATCTCAATATATATTATAACCCATAAATGGGAAGATTAGAGAAGCTGTATGTAACTGTTAATTATATTTCTTGCAGTTTAGCTTTCTCTTCTGCCACACCTTCAAAGTGTTTCTTTGATTTTTATCACATCCCCAGTGCCATAATTATGTTATGAAGGTACCAAACAAGATTACTATAATTTGTTCCTTAGAAAGATGATAATAGCAAAACCTCCCTGAACAAACTTTGCATGCAGATGTACTTAATAAAGGCAAGATATGGCAATAGATTCAAGAGAGTTCAATTATCTTTTTTTATTATTTTAGACCACACTTGTTTTGCTCAGGGGTTACTCCTGGCTCTGTACTCAAGGATCTCTTTTGGTGGTATTCTCGAGATGCAGGAGATTGAACCAAGGTTGGTCTTATGTGAGGCAAATTGTATTGTGCTGTACTGAACAGTACTCATCAGTTAAAAAACTGGTATAGCTCTGACTCTTGAGTTCATATATCTTGACTCTGGGAAATTATGTGCTGTGATTTCTTCATTGAGATACTTTTCAATACATTGTCTCTTAATTTCCTCTGTGCACTGAAAACTGAAAAAGGTACAAGAGGATTATATAGACATTTCTACACTAAGACACAGGAAATTTTTTCTGGGATACACACATAGAAGTTTTTTGTTCTGTATCTCCATGAATACTATGTCATAATATCTCATGTTTCTCATGAGATTCTGGAGCTCAATAAATGTGTACTAATTTGTGCACATCAGCTAGGTTCACAATTAGATCCCAAGATCTTTAGAGTAGTGGTTTACAAGCTTTAGTGTTTATAAGAATAATATGGTTTGCTTGATAAAAATGCCCTCATGCCCTACCTAGGCACAAACTAGTAGCTGTGGCAGAAATTTTCATTTGCTGGGCTTTCTGCCACCTAAAAATTTGCATTTTAATAGACATCTCCAGGTAAATCTGATGTAGTTTGTCCCTAGATAATACCCTGTGAAACATTGCTTTAGAGCTCACATGTTACACATAATCATTTGCTTCTTTATACTTTCAAAAGAGTTTTCATATTGATATTTGAATGCGCAGGCACATATGTGCATATATAAAATATAAATGCATCTCTATACAAAGGAGATATGAGAAGATTCTGGAAGCAAAGAAAATAAATCACCTTTACCCAAATGGACATGAAGCTATTTCAAAGTCTAAACTGTTATATTTATTTGTGTTTTTATTTTAAAGACCATTCACCCTACACTAGGGCTTTTTACTATTTTTTTGAGAGTAGGCTTTTTACTATTTTTTTGGTGAGTCCGTGCCCACCAAAAAGAGATACTCTATTGGTTTTGCTTTCCTTTGGGGATAAGCACTCCACTTTCCTACTCTTTGCTTGGGGAAGGGCAATAATCTAGTTTGTGATTTAATAAAAACTGCCCTCAAATCAAAGTGTTAGAGGATGTAATCATGCATTTCACTTGATTCTACTCATTAGTTTTTCACCTGAGAGCCTCAGGTTCTGTAATTCCCAAGGCAAAAGAAGAGTGTTTTTTTCTGTCTCCTCCCTCCTCCTTCACCTACAAAGCTTGGAGTTTTATCAGCTTAGTCTGATTCAAAAGGAGCATTTCCTGTATGATTTATTGCAAGATTATGTTCCCAACTTTGATAGATTCCTTACCCCTTCTGCTCCATTTTTCGTCACTGGTGATCTCCTTTCTTTCCACACTTACTGCAGCAGCCATACTTTAAAAGAAAGAGCATCATCCTGTTGATCGTCGATTTTCTCAAGTGGTCTCAGTTACATCTCCATTTGTCCTAGCCCTGAGATTTTAGGAGTCTCTCTTTATCCATTCTTCCCAATGGTGCCGCATTGGAGGCTCTCTCAGGGTCAGGGGAATGAAACCCAGCATTGCTACTGATTTTGGCATATGAATATGCCACAGGGAGATTGCCAGGCTCTTCCAAGTGGGCAGGAAACTCTCAGTACCTTGCCATGTTCTCCCAGAGGGATAACTATGCTATAAGATGTCTGAAATATTGGTTTTATAGTCTCTGGATGTTGGCCATTGATATGATTACGTGGTGCCAGGGAAGTTTGTGGGTGTGACCGCTTAGCTATTGGAAAATGGGGAATCTGGGTGGAAGAGGCCCAGTCCCACTCCAAGCAGGCTTGGAGATCTCAGACCCTGGGTCCTGCACACTTGTGTTCCTCTGCCATTCCTTCATGCATGAGGTTCATCTGAACGTGTGGAGAGGGGCCTTGAGCGTTGCTGTGGCTGGGTTCCAGAGGTCTTCGGCTACCGGGGTTCTGCTCCAGGCAGGGAGGGAAATTCAACTCACCCCCTCCAAGGGGCCCCGGTGAAGACAGTCAGGCATGGGGGCAAGAGACTTTGCCTTTTTAAAGAACTTTCCTGGGCCTTCCCAAGCAGATGACACATGCTCCCCATCAAACAACAGGAAACCAGCACAAACCAAAACACCCTCATAGTTGCACATCCGAGGAGAATCAGTTTCTGTTTCTAATTCTCAATGCTTTTTTAAAATTCAGTTTCTTCTGAAGAGCCTATATTACTAGATTATTTCTATTTTGAGAGGTCACAAAAAGAAGATAAAAAATAGGCAAGGAAGTAATTTTTAAACTGTAGACTTTTAAAATCATAAGCAGAACATATATGTATTGTATATCAAATTTTTCCCAATTTTTCTGACTTATAGTTCCCTCTTCATTAAACAAAATCACTCAGTATCCTTCTGAAAATCTAGCTTCTTTAAGCAAACAAATAGAAAGTACCCACCCCACACTTGCACCTGATGCTATTGCAATGAACTCAAATCCTCCACCCCACCCCACCCCCCGCCCACACACACACACAATACCGGTATTCCAGTAGAACCTACTTTGGGAGACATTGAGTTGTCCTCACTGGAATCATGAAGATTTTGAAGCCTTCAGAAGATGCTAAAAACTTCCCATAGTAGTCACACAACAATGAAAATGAGCAAATGGAAACTTTTACAGTATTTTATTTTATGCAGGCCACTTTGGGTGTTTATTCTGACTGCATCTTTGATGAATTAAAAGGACTTAAATCCAAGAAAGTTTTAGGAAAAAGATAATAATGTAATGACAATTAGCACTGTAGCACTGTTGTCCTGTTCTTCATTGATTTGCTCGAGCAGGCACCAGTCACGTGTCCATTGTGAGACTTGTTAATGGTTTTGGCATATCAAATACACCATAAGTAGCTTGCCAGGCTCTGCCGTGCATGTGGGATACTCTCAGTTGCTTGGCAGGTTCTCTGAAAGGGATGGAAGAATCTAACCTAGGCTGGCTGCGTGCAAGACAAATGCCCTACCCACTGTGCTATAATGACAATTAATAAAACTGTTTTATTATTAAACTAGATTATTTTCCAGAGAGTTTACTAAATTCAGCATTACACCATATTTTATTAAAACTTTTGTCTTTAATGGCTTAACTACACTTTCACATAGGTTTAATCAATATTGAAATACATTCAAGCGATTTTCAAGTAGCACTCAACATATCTTAGTGAAGCAGTTAACAACCCCATCATAGTTCAGAAGGAAATAAGGTTTATAGAACTGCAGAGCAGGAGACAACTTTTCTCTACTCTCAAAACCCATTACTTCTGCCTAAAATGCTCTTTTCTGAAATATCCATGAAGTTTTGAATATGATAGTTCTATAAAAATCAATCACTTCAAAGATTAAGACCACCTACACAATCAGTAAAGTTTATGACAATTATTCTAAAGATTGTAGATAGATAATAAGTTTTAAAACTATTTTTTTCTACATGCCAAGGTCTTAAAATTGATGTGCAATTTATTTGGTAACGTAATTCTCATGTCATACAAGAAGATGTCCTCTAATACAATAACTGTGTGAAGCAATGGACTATAGACTGAAACTGAAGACATAACTATGTTTAAATTTGCATGTTTTATTTTATATTTAAATTTGTACTTTATAACTAACTGACCTTGAACATATATTCCTTTTTGTTTTTCTTCGAGAAATATCCCACCTCCTTTACTTTTCTTTATTGAAGAATTTTTTAATTTTTAATTGTTTGTTTGTAGAAGATGGACAACAGGAATATTGGACATAGTTGCCGATTTTGTGGATGTCTCCCTTCTTGTACAACAGAACAGTCCTGCTGGTTTTCCATTGGGACGGAACCTTGCATTCAGACAGGTAGTGTGTGAAGAGCAGAGCCAGTGTATTGATGAGTACTGGTGGCATATTCTTCAGGAGTTCAGGTCTGACCTTGTCTTTACCGACGAAATGGCAGGTCATATTTCAAAAGGGAGGATGTTGGGAACGACATATCCATCCTGCGGAATTTGGTATGTGGGCAGGTGGATGTAGCTTTCAAAGAGATCTGAGAAGTTGTGAATAATCCTCTCCATTGCCCTTCAGGAAGATGTGAAAGATCATTAGGATGTTGGAGGGCAGGCATCTTGGTCTTGTAGTTGGCATAGGACAGGGGAGCATTGCGAATACTTTTCCTGCCTTCTACTGCATCAGCCAACACTGCCATTTTTCTCTCTTTGGGGTCTTCCTTTATCGCTTTTCTGCACAGCTTTGCGAGCTTGGACATTAGCTTGTGATTGCCTGAGGCTCATGCCAAACCATGTTGGCAAATGAGCTCGAGAGTTTCTGAAGACAGGCATCTGTTTGTGGCTTTCCCACTCTTGGCACCCCTCGTGCAGTCATGCAGGTGCTGAACCAGTCCATCGTATTCCTTGTCTATGTTGTCAACAATGGCATATTCTCACATTGCTGCAATAGTGCTAAAGAGCTCCCAGTTGGTGGTCATTGTGGGAGTTCTCTTCTTAAACTTTGCAGTCCTTTCTCCCCGCTCTGTGAAGTAGAATTTTGCACAAAGAAGATAGTGGTCTGATCCTGTTTGGAATTTTGGGACAACAGTGACATTGGTTAAACAAAACCGTCAATTGAATATGATGTGGTTAATTTCATTGTGGAACTGTCCACCAGGAGACTCCCATGTCCAATGTTTAGATCTGGCCTTCTGGAACTCTGAGTTACCATGGATGGTCTTGGTTGACATGATGAACTCAGACAGTCTCTCACCCTGTTTGCTCCATTCTAGACCTTGGATCCCGATGTGGATTTCTTTGGGCAACCTTCTCGGTTCTATCTTGGCACTGAAATCACCAACACCAATTTTGTAGATGGTGCGGTCTTCCTTATAGAACTTCTCCAGCTTCATGTAGAATTTCTCAATATCTTCTTCATCGTAGTTGGATGTTGGTGTGTAGATTACAAAGATAGAAACTGCTGGCAATGAGACACATCTATTCAAGTGTAATCATCCGATTTGGGTTGTTAGGCATTCGAATGAATCAATGAATCAATGTTCATTGACAAGTTCATCATCTACAAGTTGTTACCTCGAGTTATCCTGAATAGAATAGGCAGAACACTAGATGAAGGACAATCATGCAAACAAGCTGATTCTGAAAAGGAGTCAGCATGATCGCCATATGCACACAGTGACCAAGCTCATTGAGGTTTTGGGAGAGTTCAAGATGCTGCTCTCTCTAACATTCATCGATTTAAAGAAGGCCTTTGATTTTGATGTGATTGAAGCAGTCATTGAAGCCCTACCCAAATAGGGTGTCCACTCAGTACATCAAGATATTCCGCAAGCTGTATTATGGATTCACCACCAGATCTTACCATTCTACAAGGAACTAATCATTGACAGAAAGAGAGGAGTTCGGCAGGGTGATACCATTTCACTGAAACTCTTCAGTGAAATCATCGAGAACGTCATGCGATGACTGGAATGGGAAAGAGTGGGAGTGAAGATAGACGATCGGCAACTACACCAACTTGCTTTGCTGATGACATCATTCTAATAACACCAAACATTAGCCAAGTGGCACAAATGCTGGCCGACTTCGACTACAAATGTGAAAAGTCGGACTGCAGCTGAATTTCACCAAGACAATATTCATGAAGAACAAACTAGTCCCTGACATTCCATTCGCTCTCAACGAAACAAACATCTGCAAATGCAGCAGCTGTGTGCACCTAGGTCGATAATTCAACATGAGGAATGACTTGGTGCTAGAACTGTGCAGGAGGAAGAGAGCAGTGAGGAATGCCTTCAAGAGCATTGAAGAAGTTGTTAAGAGGATGAAGAATCTTCGGCTCTGGGCACATCTTTTTAAGATTTTTTTTTGCTTTTTGGGTCACACACAGCAGTGCACAGGGGTTACTCCTGGCTCTGCACTCAGGAATTACTCCTGGCAGTGCTGGGGGACCGTATGGGATGCTGGGAATCGAACCTAGGTTGGCCGCATGCAAGGCAAAAGCCCTACCCGCTGTGCTATTGCTCCAGCCCTCTGGGCATATATTTTTGATTCCACCGTTCTTCCTCCACTAACATAGGCCTCAGAGACCTGGGCCCTACGAAAACAGGATGAGAAGGCTATTTGGGTATCCCAAAGAGGAATCGAAAGAGCTATGCTTGGAGTATATCATTTCACTCAAGTGAGAGAAGGAATCTGGAGTTTCAACTTCTGTTGACGATCAAGAATCAGGGATGCTGTCTCATTTGTCAAGGTGTCGAAAATCAGATGGGCCAGACATGTAATGCGATTTAGAGACGACTGCTGGACTAGAGCTGTTACCGACTGGATGTCAAAAGACCGCGTGGCCGTCCATCTACAAGATGGTCAGACTTCTTCGTCAAAACCCTGAATGAATGGTTTGAGGGTCTTCGTGTTCCTGGAGGAAGCAGATACCATTTGGCTACACTAGCATGTGACAGGGACGTTACTGGAGCCCGCTGGAGCAAATCAAAGATTGATGGGATGACAAATGATACAATTGATTTGTTTGTTTGGGGGTCATATCTGGCAGTTCTCAAGGATTACTTCTGTATCTGTGCTTAGGGATCACTACCGGCACTGTTCGAAGCACCAAATAGAATGCTGGGAATTGAACCCAGGTAAGAAGTAGGTGAGACAAGTTCCCTACCTGAACTATCTCTCTGGCCCCTATGAAGGTAATCTTTAGGGATTTGTATCCTTTTCTCTTTTGGTTCATTTAGCTATCTTACTAATTAATTAACCCTGATTATCAAGAGAAAAGACAAATTAATATGACCAGAGGTTCATAAGATTAGATCTAGCAAATGAACAAAACAGCTAATTTTCATACCTTTTAAAACAAAAAATAATAATAAATGTGTGAAGGATATATAGGAGAAAAATCATGAAATTTCTGGTTTGGCAATTAATTTGATAAACTAAGTATAAGCAAATCTTTGTATAGCTTCTGTTCCTGCCCAGTTGATTTGAATGTCTCTCTAAATCTTTGTGAGAAAAGAGTTATTCAGATATATTTTACTTTTGAGGTGGGGAGAGGAGAGAGGAAGAGGGTTAGAGATTCAGACTTTTAAGAGGAAAGGTGCTTTAAGTTATTCATTCATTCATTATTTCTTTAATTTAGAAAAGCCAAAATGCTACTTTGAACTCTTTGGGAGAAACTTCTTTGGAACTAAAACATGTCTAACCTATTTTTTTTCAAAAATTTTTATTGTTTTTTACAAAATTTAAATTTAATGAAATTAATTATCATTAGATAAGTATACAGATAAATAAAAAGCAAAAAGAAAAGTATTTAAACAGCAAAGAGAAAATACACTTACAATGGATGGGATGAGAGAGGCATTCCACAGAATGGTAGGTCTTATAGTCCTATTGTAAGATGAGCCATCACGAAATTAGATGTGGGTTGCTGAAAAAATTATTTGAGATTCACATCATATTTTGACCTAAAGTAGATCCAATCCTAACATTTGTAGACCCTAGGGCAAGACAACACATGGAAGTCCTTTTATTATGTATTCACATGCTTAATATTAAATATAAGAATAATCCAGGCTTTTAGAATAAATTATGAACTTCTACTTGAATAAAATATTTTAATATAGAAAAATTTTATATGCTGTTGCCTGTATCACCATATAATTTACCTAAATATATTTAAGAGCAATATGATTATTATTATACAGTGTTTCTGAGTCATCAGATGCAATAACTCTATATGTTTTGCTTATTCATACATTTCTCCAGAACCACGAAGTAAAGGAAGAAAATGTGCTATTGTTAACACTGGAGAATGGTAGTTTTGTAATGTAAAAATCTACTATATATATTTAAAGATTGCAAATCTCACACTGCCAATACTAAAGGCTGGATCATGAATGACAAAGACACCAAATGTTCTTATAGAAATTTCATTTTTGTGCGGTGGTACATTCGGGATTCCTGATATGATGGAACCTAGAGCTCAGGACTTTCTTGCTAGACTTAACAATCACACTTGCTTAAATATACACTATCTCAGGAGAAAGAAATTCATAAAGATTTTAGCCTTAGGCTGGAGATATAGTGCAGCAGATAGAGTACTCACTTTGCATGCTCGTGACCCGGGTTTATTGCTTGGCACCTCATTCCATGGCACCTCATCTGTTCCCCTGAGACCTACCAGATGTAATTCCCGAGAACAGAGCCAGAAGTAAGGTCTGGCTCCTCTGACCTTTGTGTGTGTGTGTGTGTGTGTGTGTGTGTGTGTGTGTGTGTGTGCGTGTGTTTGTGTGTGTGTGTTTCTGTAGATTTCTGATAGGGCTAAAGAATTGATTTTTACTATCGTCAAAGATTATTTGATAAATTGCTAATGATAAAGTGGACACCATTCTCTGGGACATTCCTGTATAACATTCCTGTATAATTCATTCATATTCCATCACTTTGATATAACCATTTTTTCCCTTAGATAATGTTACTACTTATGTGATAAGGCTTTAAGTATGTTCACAAAAGAAGTATGTGCTACAAAGAGCAGGCACTCCAGTAAAGGCTGCTGAATTTGTGTATCTGAAACTTGTGCAACTCAATAGATTTTAAAATAGATTATGCTTCAGCTTTCCTTTCAATGATTGATGAAAATTAGTTTTAGTTCCCTGGTTTGCATCTCCTGCTTATAGGAAAGTTTCTTTGATTTAAAAGTTGGCATAGAATATAAAAATTCTAATTTGGGACCTTTTTAATATATAGCTCTTTTATCAAATTATTCTTAATTGAAGTTACTTGCTTCCAAACACTTTGTGTACATATAACTTTACAACCAAATCTGAATTTACATGTTTATTAGAATGATTTATTTTAAATCCCATTTTTATTTATGGTAGAATCTTTGAGGTGCATGTGGTCAAAAGGATCTAGCACTGCACTGTAGAACTGTGGTCCTGTTGTTCATCAATTTGCTCGAGTGGGTACCAGTAACATCTCCATTGTGAGACTTCTTGTTACTATTTTTGGCATATCAAATGCCAAAACTGTGCCACAGTTAGCTTGCCAGATTCTGCCATGTGGGCGGGATACTCTTGGTAGCTTGTCAGGCTCTCCGAGAGGGACGGAGGAATGGAACCTAGGTTGGCTGTGTGCAAGGCACACGCCCTACCAGCTGTGCCAAAAAAAATGTACTATGAATACTATAATTTTAGAAGTTTTCGTTGACATATTTGATCCAGATTCCTCTCTAAAATGTGTTTATTAATTACACATTTTTGTGTGTTGGTGCCACATCCAGCAGTACTGAGGACTCCTACTGGCTCTACACTCGGGGATCTCTCCTGATGGGGCTCAGGGGCCCATGCTGGGTAGCTAGGACTGATCCTATATTGGCTGCAAGACAAGTGTCCTACCCACTGCACGGTTGGCTCTGGTCCTAAATAGACCTGTTCGGTAAGAAATATGATGTATAATTTTTTTGAAAATCACTGTCACTGTCACTGTCATCCTATTGCTCATCGATTTGCTTGAGCGGGCACCAGTAACGTCTCCATTTTGAAACTTGTTGTTACTGTTTTTGGTATATCAAATATCCCACAGGTAGCTTGCCAGGCTCTGCCATGTGGGCGGGATACTCTTCATACCTTGCTGTGCTCTCCGAGGGGATGGAGGAATCGAATCTGGGTCGGCTGCATGCAAGGCAAATGCCCTACCCGCTGTGCTATGGCTCCAGTCCATGCTTGTTCATCATGTTTAAAATACACATTTGTTGTAGAGTTGGAAGTTGGGGAGGTTGATTCCTCCCATTTTCTTTTTCCCAAGAATTGCTTTAGCTATTCATGGGGGCTTATTGTTCCATATGAATTTCAGGAGCGCTTGCTCCATTTATTTGAAGAATGTCAAGGGTATCCCTATAGGGATCACATTGAATTTGTACAATGCTTTGGGGAGAATTGCCATTTTGACAATATTGATTCTTCCAATCCACGAGCAGGGGATGTCTTTCCATTTCTTTGTGTCTTCTTTTATTTCCTGAAGTAGCGTTTTGTAGTTTTCATTATACAAGTCCTTTACCTCCTTTGTTAAGCTGATTCCGAGGTACTTGATTTTTTGAGGTGCAATTGTGAACGGGATTGCTTTTCTCATGTCACTTTTTTCTCTCTCATTATTTGCATATAGCAAAGTTATGGACTTTTGGGTATTGATTCTATAGCCTGCAACTTTACTATACGAGTCTATTGTTTCTAGGAGTTTCTTGGTAGAGGTTTTAGGGTTCTATAGGTATAGTATCATATCATCTGCGAATAGTGAGAGCTTGATTTCTTCCTTTCCTACCTGAATGCCCTTAGTATCTTTTTCTTGCCTAATCGCTATTGCAAGTACTTCCAGAACTATATTGAACAGAAGTGGAGAGAGTGGGCATCCTTGTCTCGGCCCTGTCCTCAGAGGAAAGGCTCTTAGTTTTTCCCCATTGAGGACAATGCTTGCCATAGGCTTGTGATAACAGCATGGTACTGGAACAAAGGCAGAGCTGCAGACCAATAGAACAGGGTTGAATACTCTGACACACACCCCCAAATATATGATCATCTAATCTTTAACAAGGGAGCAAGAAATGTGAAGTGGAGCAAGGAAAGCATGTTTAACAAATTGTGCTGGCAAAACTGGACGGCTACATGCAAAAAAATGGGCTTAGACCTCCACCTATCACCATGTACAAAAGTCAGATCAAATTGGATTAAAGACCTCAACATCAGACCAGAATCCCTAAGGTACATTGAAGCCAAGTTCGGCAAAACCCTCCACGACATTGAAGCCAAAGGTATCTTCATGCCATTGGCCAAACAATTGAAAACAGAGATAAATGAATGGGACTATCTCAAACCAAGAAGCTTCTGCACCTCAAGAGAAACAGTGACCAAAATACAGAGACAATCTACAGAATGGGAAAGGATATTTACGCAGTACCCATCTGATAAAGGGTTGATAACAAGGATATACAATGCACTGGTTGAACTCCACAAGAAGAAAACTGCCAACCCGATCAAAAAATGGGGTGATGAAATGAACAGAAACTTTCCCAAAGAAGAAATCTGAATGGCTCAGAGGCACATGAGAAAATGTTTAACGTCACTAATCAGCAGGGAAATGCAGATCAAAACAACAATGAGATATCATCTCATACCACAGAGACTGGCCCACATCCCAAAAAACAAAAGCAACCAGTGTTGGCGTGGATGTGGGGAGAAAGGGACTCTCCTTCACTGCTGGTGGGAATGCCAACTGGTTCAGCCCTTTTGGAAAACAATATGGACGATTCTCAAAAAGTTAGAAATTGAGCTTCCATTTGACCCAGCAACACCACTCCTGGGTATATATTCCGGAGAAGCAAAATGGTATAGTAGAGATGACATCTGCATTTCCATGTTCATTGTAGCACTGTTTACAATAGCCAGAATCTGGAAAAAAACAGAGTGCCGAAAACAGATGATTGGCTAAAGAAACTCTGGTATATCTACACAATGGAATACTACATAACTGTCAGGAAACATGAAGTCATGAAATTTGCATATAAGTGGATCAACATGGAAAGTATCATGCTGAGTGAAATGAGTCAGAAAGAAAGAGACAGACATAGAAAGATTGCACTCATATGTGGAATATAAAGTAGCTGAGAGGTACAAGCTTACAGTGTTGCAATTTCTGGCAGATATTTCTCTGGACTAAGTTACTAAAACACTAAAATATGGAAATCCAAAACTGTGCGGCTGCTAGTGCAGCCTTCTGACCTCATATCTCTTCATTCTCACCAATGGAAAACAAATTATCAAATGCTTTCTTTTCAGCAGGTCGACTTTAGAGGGGAGAAACTCGAAATCAATAATAGTGAATTTTTTGTTGAAATATTGAATGTAATCAAAGTAAAGTTAAAATAAAGTGAAATTTACCAGTTACACATGCGGGGTGGGGGGCTGAGGAGGTGGGGAAGGGGGGAGTTATACTGTGATTCTTGGTGGTGTGCACTGGTGAATGGTTGTTTGAGCATTGTATAACTGAGATTTAAACCTGAAAGCTTTGTAACTTTCCACATGGTGATTCAATAAAAGAATAAAAAAAATAAATAAATGCACATTTGTTTATTTTTTCAGTTATTTTAATTTGGTCAAACAGCAAGATTATTCTTTTCATATTATTTATTTATTTATTTTTTGCTTTTGGTGTTTGATTTTTGGGGCTATACCTAGTGGTGCTTAGGGGTCGTCTCTGGCTCTCCTCTTGATGCTCAGGGGACATTAATGGGGTGTTAGAAATTATACCTGACTTGCCATGTGCAAGGCAAGTGTCCTACTCACTGTACTATCTCTTTGGCCCCAAGAGCAATCTATTTTAAAAGAATATATGAAAATTTCTACAAGAGTACATTTGTTTGTTTAAAAAAAAAGTCATGCCAATATGTTTTAAATATTTGACCAAATTAGAAATTCTTTCTCTCTTTCTCTCTCTCCTTGTCTCTCTCTTTTTCTTTTATATTTTAATTTCAGTTTTGGGAAGAGGAGTTTGGGAAGCAACAATGGGTATGCCATTCTTGTTCTTTAGTTTCCATTATTTTAATAACAAAGCAATATTTTACCCTATTTTACTAGCAAGATCATTCTTTTATTATTCTTTATCATTCTTTCATTATTCTCTTTTGTTCTGCATAACCTATTATCATTCCATTTCTCTTTTGTTCTACATACTTAGCTTTAAAAATGTATTGTTTAGGATGTCTTTTCTTTCTAGGATAGTTTTAAAAGTTAAAATGGCTAACGGTTTTTCTAAATCACAAATTCTATTTAGGAATTAAATAACTGGAAAACAATATATTATCTAAGGGATTTTTCTTCAGTTAATTGATCTCTTTCCAAAATCTTTAATTGCTTACCCAGAGCTTTTAGACACTAACTTCTCACATAGCTGAATTCATCTTGATACTACTAAACTTAGACTTAGGTTGTTTTTTCTTCTGACATTATTTATTATTCTCAGTGATACTAGTCTCTTAAACAAGCTCCAAGCTTAGAGACCAAAATTTCCATGACAGTAAAGTAAAATGTATGTGATGTGGGTATAGCTCCACATACAATTTATTATACATGCTAAATAGGCTTCTCTTCAATGCCAAAAATTTTGTTAGTGCTGGTGAACCAAGGCCTATATGTATGTAACATTTCCTGGGAAGTAAATTTAGAGTCTTATTCTTATTTACCAGTGAGAACTTTTGATAGACAGAGATGGAACAATTTTTTTTGTGTGTGTACTTTAATCTGACAATTTCTACAATTAAATTTTAAGATAAATTTTTTAACTTAGCTTTAAAGTAGATAACACTTTAAATTTAGTAGACATTTATAATATGTCATGGAAAGACTTCTTTTGTCATTATTTATAATCATTTTAATTCAAACATTAATTAACCTTGTTAAGACTTGGTTTTCACATACAGATATGATCGTAAAACTTACTTTTTTATATTACACTTAATTATGTATTAAAAGTACTTAAAACCACTCCCAAGTTACATTTTTTATGAATAAATTAAATCTGACTTTAAGGTATTTTAGGTTCTAATTTTAGGATATAAAGTGACTAATATATTTTCAGAGTTTTCTATGATGCCCTTAACAGAGATAGGAAATTGGTATAAATAAACAAATTTCTTAAATAATAGTTTATCTTCTTTCGGTAAAAGAATTTTCTCTCTCTCTCGCTCTCCCCCCCCCCTTTCTCTCCCTCTCCCCTTTCTCTTCCTCTCTCTCCCTCTCTCTCGCCTCCTCTCTCTCTGTTTTTGTTTCTGTCTTTCTGTCACACCTGGAAGTGCTCAGGACTTATTCCTGGCTCTTTACTCAGGGATTACATTTGACAAGGCTTGGGGGACCTTATACAGAGTGGGGAATTGAACCCAGGTCTGACACGTGCAAGACAAAGCCTACCCACTGAACTAGCTCTCTGGTCAAAAGAATTTTCTGTCTGATATGAAAACAACAATAGCCTTATGTGTAACCAAACCTACAACTAGATTAAGGATATAGACAAACAGGAAAAAATTATATTTAATCCTTACAAGTGGTTTGCTAACAAAGTGATGTTCAGGAAATATTGTTACCATGAGTGAATAAACAAAAGTCTTGCACAAAAACTCTTCCCCCTTTTTCTTTTTTGAATGTTCTGTGCAAACATACATAAGCTGGACATGAGACTAAAACAAGATTAGAACACCTCACAGATGAAAATAATTTAAAAATGAAAATTTACATAATTACAGTTATATGTAAGATTAGACTAATAAAATATGATATTATAGAGTTGCATTTCTAGTGAATGATATTAAATAGACTATTTGTTGAAACAAATAGTTGTATCTTCCTAGAGTTTAGAAGAATGAGTTTTAATCAGATAGTTAAAAAAATTTAGTTTAGTCCATTATTTTAGCTTCCTCTTTATTTCACATTTGACATTTCCATAGCTTTTTCATCTTACAGTGAATTTGCTGATTCAGTACCACCCTCAGCAGTATTTTCTGCCAATCATTGATACTTCCATAGAAAAGCTGACTCTGTAGAAATAAAAATGCTCCCTTCTATCGTTAGACTTACCCTCACTATGTGGGTAGAGATTAAGATAATTAAAATCAATTTGAATATATTTATATACAGAATAAATGGAAGTTATGAAAATTAAATGTGTAATATGAAAAAATGTGCAATGTTAAGAGGAAAAATATTTTAAAATGAAGAATGATTGTTGGAAAGGAGAAAAATAAAAGCCTCGGGTAATCAAAGAAACAAAAATAGAAAAGAAGTTGTATTAATACTGTTATAATGTGCATGGATGAAATTTAGGGTTTGGGGGAAGTTTAGCTAACAATGATGAAGCTATTTTTCCCCATGTAGAAATAAAGACATTGAAAGACTTTGCAAAAAAAGAAAACAAAAAAACAGAGGCACCGAAAGGTTATAACTTTTTGATCAATAGAAAACTAGTTTTCCATAAAACAGGTTTTCTATTGATTGGTGACATCATTCTTATTAATGAATAAGCAAGCTATTCACTCACTGTACATCAACATGCATCAGCTCACGGTAGTGGGCATTCTTTGCCCTGGGGTAAAAAATGCAGCCCTGAACTGTCTCATTATCTTTTCCTTCAATACGTCCCAGAGGAAGACAGTTGTCTAGTAAAGCCTCAGAATTTTGTTACTGCTTAAGAGTTCACACTAGTAATTGCAGTATAGAATAAATCTTGTTTCCAATTTGCTCTAGGATAATTCACCTTTAGGTGTAACAAAATTCCCTGACCTTTTTCTCTGGCTCACAACCCAGAATATGTGGATAATTTTATAATAACTCACTGGTTGGAAAGGTTTGGTTCGGCATAGAAATGAATGTTCACATAGGAAATCCAGACTTATATTTGGCTATGCATCTTTGTATTAGTGACATATTGCAGGGAGCACAGAAATTGATAAAAACAATTAGTGAAATAATAACTATTGGTGTCACTTTGGTGGGTGTTTGTTTCTATAGTAGGGGCAGTGAGCTACACATGGTGGTGATCTAGACTTACTCCTGGTTATGTGCTCAGGGAAGACTTCTGGTGGTGCTCAGAGAATAAAGTGTGGTGCTAGGAATGGAACTTGGGTTGGCTGCTTGGGAGGCAAATATCTTATACACTGTATGCTCTCTCCATCTCTATTAGTGATTCTTTGTAGCTTTTAAAAAAGTGACATCAGAGTCCTGAGCAAATAGTACAGCAGGTGGGGCATTTGCCTTGCACATAGCCAACTTAGGTATGATCCCAAGCGCCCCATACAGTCCAAAGAGTCCACTAAGAGTGCTCCTTGAGTGCAGAGTGGGAAATAAGCCCTGAGCACCACCAGTTGTGGTGCAAAAGCCAACAATTAAAATTTAAAAAATTAACATCATCTGTAGGCCATTTAAACATAATATACAACATGCCAAAGTTTACCTATAGCTCTGCTGTAGTGGAGTAAAAGGGAAATAGAAGAATATTTTCAGTATATAGGGTTTGGTGCAAGCATGCATGCTCTAATGTCGTGTACTTTTTAAATTAAGACAATTTCTATGTGGTGCATTCATTTTTTTTTCTTTTTTTTAATTGAATCACCATGTGGAAAGTTACAAAGCTTTTAGGTTTAAGTTTCAGTTATACAATGCTTGAACACCCATCCCTTCACCAGTGCACATATTCCAACACCAAGAATCACAGTATACTTCCCCCCTCCACCTCCCCAGCCCCCCACCCCGCCTGTGTAACTGATAAATTTCACTTTACTTTCACTGTACTTTGATTACATTCAATATTTCAACAAAAAACTCACTATTATTGTTTGGAGTTTCTCCCTCCAAAGTCGGACCTGCTGAAAATTTCCATTGCTGAGAATGAAGAGATATGAGATTGAGCGGTCGCAATAGCGGCCACACGGTTTTGGATTTCAGTATTTTAGTATTTTAGTAACTAAGTCCAGAGAAATTTCTGCCAGAAATTGCATCATTGCAAGCTCGTACCTCTCTGCTACTTTATATTCCACATATGAGTGCAATCTTTCTATGTCTGTCTGTCTCTTTCTTTCTTTTTTTTGCTTTTTGGGTCACACCTGGCTCTACATAGGGGTTACTCCTGGCTCTGCACTCAGGAATTATTCCTGGCGGTGCTCAGGGGACCATATGGGATGCTGGGAATTAAACCCGGGTTGGTCGCATGCGCGCTGTGATATCGCTCCAGCCCCTATGTCTGTCTCTTTCTTTCTGAATCATTTCACTCAACATGATAATTTCCATGTTGATCCACTTATATGCAAATTTCATGACTTCATCTTTTCTGACAGCTGCATAGTATTCCATTGTGTAGATGCACCAAAGTTTCTTTCATGAGTTATCTATCGTTAGGCACCGACCCGATCAAAAACTGGTGTGATGAAATGAACAGAAACTTTCCCAAAGAAGAAATCTGAATGGCTCAGAGGCACATGTTCAACATCACTAATCATCAGGGAGATGCAAATCAAAACAACAATGAGATATCATCTCACACCACAGAGACTGGCCCACATCCCAAAAAACAAAAACAACCGGTGTTGGTGTAGATGTGGGGAGAAAGAGACTCTCCTTCACTGCTGGTGGGAATGCCAACTGGTTCAGCCCTTTTGGAAAACAATATGGACGATTCTCAAAAAATTAGAAATTGAGCTTCCAGCAATACCACTCCTGGGAATATATCCCGGAGAGGCAATAAGGTATAGTAGAGATGACATCTGCATTTCTATGTTCATTGCAGCATTGTTTCCAATAGCCACAATCTGCGTTCATTTCTAGAGTGGAAAGTTCTCTGCTCTAAAGATGATTCTGTTTGGTGTTAACCAATTGCCAAAGTATCCTACTGTGTGATTTAGTCTTAAATGCTATTGAACATGTCATATGAAACCAGTGCACAGAACTGGCAATATATATTTATTTGCAGGTTTAATATTATATTTTTTTTACTAAAAACATTCATTGCTTGAAAACAGTTGGAGAAGTTTCATGGGAAGTTATCTCATGTAACATTAGATTCTAGCTATATTGTTCAAAATGTTGTATCCTTATGAAATTGGCAATCAATATTAAAATTAATGTTGTGATGCTGTCTTCGATGCCTTCATTTTAAATCCTTGAGAAAAGTTAGCAAAATAGTCCCCAAAGTAAAGATCTCTGGTATTTTTTATATTTTGGTCAGGTTTTTGTTTAAGTGCTTTTATTTCAGCCTCTTGTTCCAAGTCTTTTACCATTCATCTAGATCTTCAAGAAACTCAGCGTTTTTTGTCAACTTAATGGATTAACCAAGAACTCAGATTAATATTAAGATATAGGAAATAGGGATGAAATCATTTACAATCTATTAAAACTTGTCATCTTGGAAGTTTGCAGGCCCCTCACATACGTGGATTACGTGAAGTAGAGTCCTAGCAATATACTACATGATTAGATACTATAGAATTTATAACAATAAGTTTGGGGGTATCATTTATAATAAATTATGGTCTGTCAATCCAATATGCTTTTTAAGACATATTTCTTATCATACCCTACTTAAGAAAATAGGCTTTTATTCTCTTTGTTCTAATATGGTATTTTTTTAGAGTTCTTTCAAGAGACAGAACCAATAAAATATATAATAGAAGATTTATTATGAAGAATTGACTCAGATGCTGATGGGGATTGAGAAATTTCGTGATCTGACATCCTCATACTGAATACCTAGGAAACGTTGTGGCTGTAAACATTGAATTTTTTATCTTACCTACACTAAGGTCAGAAGATCAATGCTCTGACTCAAACACACTGCTGGACAGAGATGAATACTTTCTTTTCTCCATGTTTATACTGTTTAGACCTTCAAAGTATGATACTTATCAAAACTGGAAAGGAAAATCTATTTTACTGAGTTTTTCCATTCAAACACTCATCTCATCCAGATACAACCTCACAGACACATCTTAAAATAATGGTTAATCTGGGTACCCCCTAACCCAGTAACCACACAAAGTTAACCTTCACAAGACTTGTAAAGGAAATAAAAAATGGTATCATGTCTTACTAACCCTTTAAGTTGTTTCCAGTTATAGCTTTCACATTTCTGAAATTGTCAACTTATAGGCTTCGGAGGTCTTCTGTATTTGTTTTTCTGTTTCACTTATTACTTTCCATTTTCAAACACTTATTTTTATTTTAACCTTTAGTGGAGTAGGTGGTATTGTTTGCATGTTAGTGATATCCATATGCTTGAGATGAAGCAACCTAGAGTTACCATTATTGATGACATTGTTCTAGATTGTTACTGTGTCTTATATCTACAAATGATATTAATATCTGTAAACAATTTAGGAAATTCATGTATCAATGTTGAGGATCAATAATTTAAATTTGTCTACTGCTAGTAATGTGTTTTCAAAGTTGGAAATTCTCAAGCTTGTGGGTAAAGTGTATGTATTATCAATGAAGTCCAATTCTTCCATGTTCTAGCCTTTTCCTATAGTTTTTAGCTCTGCAGTTTCATTCTTGGTGACTACCTCCATATATTTAATGTAATGGCAATACTAAATTACTTGTATTTACTTAGAGATGCCAAAGTATTTTGTATTTTTGTTATTTCACATGTTGTGTTTCTTTGCCTCAAACCCCCTTTGCTTTGGTATTTCTTCAGCAATTCTTTAATTTATCATTGAAATTCTTGCTTTCTGAAATTATTTATTATATTTTCAGAACTTAGGAGAAAGTTTAAGTAATTTTCCTTGCTCTTTCAGTTCTTTGCATGTGCTTCTAACATTGATATATTGAAATTATTCATTTATGGATATGCTTCACACCTGCAGACTAAAAACTCCTTGAGGACAGGGTCAGTATGTTATTTATCAGCTTCACCTTGGAGATGAGTAAGAACCTCATGAGGAAGAACCTGAGTAAATATTTTCTTATGGAATGGAATCCCTTGGATTATGGTGCCCACAAAAGTTTGTTCTTTCTCTAATTCTTTTCAAAAGCTCAAATCCTCAAGTCCTTAGTTTTTAGGTGTAGATTGAAGTGATATTACCTTTGAGAAATAACTGATGTTTAGAGATGGGTAGTTTTCATAAAGCAATTTTCCTTCAATATTGATTGGATATGTTTGGAGTTTAAACTACCCTCTAAATATCTCAGTTAGAGCTGTTACTAATATAAATTGAAGATATTTATCATAAATATCTGACTTTATGATTATTTTTAAATATGTAGCTGTTGAGAGCATTTTTATATTTATTATTTTTTTATTTTAAGATTTTATTATTGAATCCCTGTGAGATATACCGTTACAAAGCTATTCATGATTAGGTTTCAGTCATACAGTGTTCCAACACCGAGCCCTTCACCAGTGTACGTTTCCCAGCACCAGCCCTTAAACCTCATTCTACCCTTTTCCCCTTTCTGCTCCACCTCTAAGCAAAAAGATATTAAAAACCTCCCTTGGAATCTCTGGGGAGTTCAAATCATATACTGAAATCCTCTGACTGACCACACTTCTGAAATTCTATAAGGCTGTAAGGCAGCTTTTACCTCTTGTCTGACCAGTCATTCTTGAATATACTTGTGAGCCCCTCTGCTTTCTTAAAAAAAATCTTGTTATGCAAAAAAGAATAATATTACCACACTCAACACAAGATTTCATGTAGGAGTTTATCTTGACTCTTGTTGCATCTCTAAAAAGAAGACACTGTGGATCCTGTTAAGTCCCAAGGGCATATAATATCTACCAACTTCACATATGATTTTTCACCATCCTTTTTGTTTTCTCCCATTATGTCCCTGTTGGGCAGGGCAATGGACTGTGTGCTTTACGTGTTAGCCAAATAATGACATAGATTAGAACAACTTCCTGTTTGTCTAGCAAGGTCACACAATTGAACAAATGCTCTTGGATTAAATAATCTGCTCTCTTCTGTATTTTACCTAACCTCAGCCCTACACACACTTGTGGTTCCAAAAATTGGCCAGTGCTCCTAATCCCTGTTTTTCCTGGCCATGGATATTAGTCTTCTGCTATATATATATATATATATATATATATATATGTATATATATATATATATATCTTATATACCACAAATGAATGCAGTCATTTTGTATCAGTCCCTCTCCTTCTGACTCATTTCATTCGGCATGATACTCTACTTGTCCATCCATTTATAGGCAAACTTCAGGAGATCAGTAGGACAATAATAGTTGGGAATAATCACGCTGGAGAAGATCTGAGGGTTAAACATAGATGAAGGGATATTCTTGATAACCTTTCAGTATCAATCTTACAAACCACAATGCCCAAAAGAAGAGAGACAGGGGGGGGTGGGGGAGAGGGAGAGAGAGGGAGGGAGTGGGAGCGAGAAGGAGAGAAAGGGAGAGAGGGGAGAGAGAGAGAGAGAGAGGGAGAGGAGATGAGAGAGGGAGAAAGAGAGAGAGGGAGAGGGGGAGAGAAGTGCCTGCCAGTGAAATGATTTTGTTACTAGAGACCTTTTAAGGTGAAAGAGTCCAAATAAGTTAGAGGATGAAATATAGCCAGAAAGCTGGATTTGATGGTTCAGATCTATGAAATACAAATCTGTCCTATTTTAAATTAGGAGCCAGTCTTATTAAGTCTGAACTACAATCAGGATCTGACTTACAGCCAGAACAGCAGAGCCTGAGCTTTCTGAGTAGAAAATTATAAATCAGCAGCAGAGAGCAGTATGGAGCCATTTTTAAAACGGAGAACCAGGAAGGAGTACCAAGGAACCCAGAAGAGGCTCGGGGCTAGAAGGGGAGAAAAGACCCCAAAGCTGTCCAAGATCTTAATTACATTCTCTTTGTATATACATTTTTTCTATACAGATAGTAAGGCTTTGGTTTAAATGAAAATTTATAATACACAAACTATATGCACACACAATATATATCATTACCCTGCTCCTCCTGGTTGTTTTTTCTTCAGTAGTATGTTTTTTGAGATTTTATATGTGAAATAATAGTCAAAATTATTTTTGACTAACCCTCAAAGATGCTTAGGAAGTGAGAATATTGAACTAAGTTGTGTTGGCTACAGTGCAATTCCATGAAGGATATATTAATCTACATTTAATGTGCAGCCTGAATATCCAGTTTTCATATTCTTAGACAAGCTTTTAGATGCAGTGTATCTACATGCTGATTTTCTCTAATATTTTCTCTTCAATTCCCTTTGGTAACACTTTGAGTTAGAGGATATTATTATATTGTTGATCTCAGTTTGGTTAAATTTCTATCCAATTTAAGTCAGGATCAAATGCACTGTCTGAAGAGTAAGCAGAGCCTGTGAACACAGAAAGCATTCTCTCTGGCCCTGTCATGTCCTCTGCAGATGAATGTGCCTTTATTTAATCAAATGGTTCATATATATATATATGTGTGTATATATATGTGTGTGTGTGTCTGTACACATATATGTTTATATATACAGAAACACTGAAACATTAATTTATGTCATGCCTTGTCTACAAATGATGCAATATGCCACTCTTATTTCCCCACTGTCATCATGAAATGCCAAACTTTGAGCCACATTAGCCTTGGGCATCCAATATAGGTGATCTTTTCAAAAAGCCAGCATTTCTCCTTCCTGTTCTCAAATTCTGTCTGGGTAATTGCCTCTGAATGCTTTCTGCGTGCAAGTGCGGTTTAGTATCAAAAGAAGGGGGGGAGGGGCAGGAGGGCTGTGAGAGACTAGATGAGCATTTTTCCTAATAGAACTCTTGTGCTTAGTGCTCAGTTTATTGCTCTCTTGATTACCGAGAATTGTTAGGTAAGAGAAGGGTCAGGAGAGTTGCTGGGCTTGTCATTTCCACCAGCAGATTTTTAACAACAGCTTGAATTTCTCAGCAAAGAGGGTGAATTAAAAGGTTATCCCCATCCTTAAGGCCATCCTCTGACCATGTAATCTCTGGACAGCTTTAAAGCAAGTGAATTTTTAGAACAAAAAAGCAATCACCTCCCCAAGCATATATGCTTGGATCTTAAAAAAATATGCCATAGCATTTTGTTTCAGGTAGGTTAAACTCCAAAGATTATATAAAAAACACTCAATTTACCCCTGCTAACCTATAAAGATTCCATTTTGCTTCATTTATCTTCTCTCTTACCCTATGCTAAGCCATCCCTGGCTTCGATGAAAGAATCATGTCTCCGTTCATATCCTATCTTACTGAATTGCCTTCACATTTCCTATCATCTGCACATAATCCTATTCTCTCCATTATTGTCTTAATACCAAGAACAGCACAAGATAATGGATAGGCACTGTAATAACAGCGTGGCCTGGAGGAGCCCCTCGAGGGAAATATCTTTGATGCTGGTGGAATATTAATGCATCCTCGGTCCCCAATCTTCCTTTTTCACTTCATCTTCTGTTTTCTAAACTACATAATGACTTTCATATACATGACAAAAGCATTAGAACAGAAAAAGCCTCACTGATGAGCAGCAGGGCTGTGTGATATTATGGAGTCCCATCCTTACTTCTTTGTACAATTTTTGACCACCATCTGAGACTGTATGTGCAGGTAATTTCCAATATGAATAGAGTCTAGAGCAAAAAAGCATGATCATATTGTGTTCATGTAAATGCTCTTCAAAAGCACTGCCTAAGGAGAAATTAATATATAATTCTTCAAGAATGCATTTGTCCATAAGATGATTTGGGACTTATTAAAAACAAACACCCTGATGCTTGTTAGGTAAGTGAGGTGATTGTTTCTAGAGAGGCTAATCAGCAGATTATGAATGGGCAAGGAAGTCAAAGCCATCTAAATTAATCCTTTCAGATTAGGTTAAAGTTGTTGTACATAAGTTTTCAATAAAAGGTGAGGAATTGATTTTTTTTTCTTAGCATAGATACCACAAACTTGGAAAATCCAATAGCAACTAATAGTAGTTGTATAGATAGGAGATTTTAAGTCAAACAACTTTCTCACAAAATGGTCATTGCTTTTGTATTGGATAAGGTGTCTTCAACAATCTGCAAAAAATGTTCAAGGCTTTTGTTTTCCATTTTGTTTGCTTTTTCTTTTTGTGTTAGTGACCATTGTATTATCATCAGAATATGTGTGAGCAACTTACAAAGCTTATGAAAATTATGTGTAACAAAGTTATCTTTAAAAAAATAGGATAGATAGAAAATAATCCTGGCATTTCCCTAACATTAAAAAAAACCCACAGGTTTTTTTAGTATGAAGAAATTTGCTTGTGAGCATATTTTTTCTGACAATTTTCTTCTACTTAAGTGATGTAAAGATAATATGTTTATTTCTGCTTTTATGTTGTTGACTTTTAAATTTTGTTTTCTGGTTCATATCTGGTAGTGCTTAGGGTTTGTGCCTATCTCTTGAGTTTGGAGATCACTTCTATGTGAGTACGGATTTATTTGGGGTGCCAGGGATTGAATTCAGAATGGACAGATTTCTGTTTGCAAAATATGCTAAATTTAGTAATTTCAAAAATTGGCATTGGAAAATATTACTGTCTTTGATTGCCCGTCAGCAAATATTTGTTAAGCATTCTTTGGTTCTAGGCATACTGTTTGGCAATTACTTTAAAAAGAGAATCAATACAGACATGTTCTCTCAGTCAGCATGTATTCAAACCTAATCTAGACTAATGGACAAAAGTTATATTTATTGATTTTGTCACTGTCACTGTCATCCCGGTGTTCATCGACTTGCTCGAGCGGGCACCAGTAACGTCTCCATTGTGAGACTTGTTGTTACTGTTTTTGGCATATTGAATATGCCATAGGTAACTTACCAGGCTCTGCCTTGAGGCAAGATACTCTCGGTAGCTTGTTGGGCTCTCTGAGAGGCATGGAGGAATCGAACCCGGGTCAGCCGCGTGAAAGGCAAATGCCTTACCTGCTGTGCTATCACTCCAATCCATTAATTTACTTTGAGGGAAGAAAATCTACTACATGGTGGAAAAGTACTAGATACAGCAAAGTACTAGATACAGGAAAGGTAAGCAATATCTGGATCCTTCTTCTAAAACACTTTCAGTTTGGAAAAGAATTGCCTGTATACACACCTATGGGCTTAATTTAGGGTAAATGTTAAAGATGTTATAAAGGGCTGTACAAGTAAAATGCTAAAAAATTCAGAGACAAAAAAAACTTCCAGAATGAGCAGTTGGGGAGGAAAAAAGTTTTGTAGAAAAGATGACATAAGAAGAAACTTGAAAATTCAAGTCAAAGACATCCTGTGGGAAGGATAAAGAAGATTTAAGTGAGGAAAACAACATGAACAAAACCATGAAATTCATGCTTCAATAATTAACCTAAATAGAAGAGTTAAATACACAGTGGGATATTATTGTTAAATGCCAAGTAATAGAATGGCAAAGAATAGATGTATTTTGAGTCAGTGAAGAATAATTCTTTAAGGATTTTGGCCACTTGAATGTTATTGACAGACGATTAATCTAGCAGTGCTATGTGACTTGCAGGAATAAGGAAAAAGCTGAGCTGAGATAATCATAAAGTCTCCAAAATTTAAGTGGTTAGAAAAAAAAAAGCAAACTAAAAAAAGCCCACAAAAGTCAAATAGAAATGATCTAGTTAAACAATTAACCACAATGATACCAAATAGGAACAGCCAAATAAAATGTTATTTGATAAATAAAATGCGTTGAAAGCAAATACAATCAAGCAGAACTCTAGGAAAATTATAGTAAAATAATTATTCCTGAATTTCTCTGGGTTGGTTTTGAAAATTGGAAAATTGGAAATAATTTAAATAGGGGTTGAATCTTCAGAAAACATGTGGCATAGTTTCTCACCAGCAGACTGCAAATTTTTTGGCAAAAGGAGAACTTTTCATCATTCTTTTCCAAGTGTGCTATTATATTAACTGGGTTCATAAGGTTTCATCCAAATAGCTTGGTTGCCATTGAAAGTCCTCTCTACAGGAATAGACCTGAGTTCACCTAAAATGTTCAACTTCAGCTAGTGCCTATGTGCATCTATCATCGAGCTCATTGACCATTGTAATGTCATTTAAAATAATGCTGTGAATGCTATGTAGTAGGAGTGTAAAAGAGGTTAATAATGAATTGGGGTAGCAAGGCTTTTTCTTAAGAAGAAAAATTATTTAACATGTAACTTTACGGCACTGAACTCTAGAAACTAGAGTCCATTACTTTAAAATCCATTAGGAACAATATTATTGCATTTATTTGATATTTTTCCCTTTACAAGCACAGCCTTATGACCTAGACAGACATTATTTGTAACGTAAGTGATAATGGAACTAAATGCTTAAGACTATACATGTATTTTCAGCTAAGTTTAGTAGAAAATGTTCAAAAAATGATTTCTTTTCAATAGCAAATGCTTTCATTTTTAGGCAGCTTGGCTTTTCTGGCTTCCGTAGAGTCAGATTGATGAGAGAGTCAGTCATCTGTTTCTCTCTCTCTCTCTCCCTCTCTGTCTTTGCCTGTCTCTTTCTGTTTCTGTCTCTCTGTCTGTTTCTCTGTCTGTCTGTCATCTGGTAATGCTCAGAGATTGTTCCTAGCTCTGTGCTCAGGAATCACTCCTAGTGGGACTTGGGTGACCATTTCAAATTCTGGGGTTTGGACATGGTTTGGCCACATGCAAGGCAAACACTCTACCCTCTGTGCTATCTCTCTCACCCAAGCTCTAGGTGAAAGAACATAAGCCTGTTATCCTCTCCTATTTTTCTCCTTCCCACCCTATACAAGAAGACTCATTTCTTCTCCTGCTCTCCCTTTCTCCTTTTCTTCCTTCCTCCCTCCCTTTTTCTTATACCCTTCTTCCTAATTCCCTCATCTCTTTTTTTTTTTCCCTAAGAGATCTGGCTTTGGAGGCCACACTGCTCAATCTCTGATTAGGAATAAATCCTAATCCATATAATATTCTTAGGAGGTAGATAATATCATTATCCTCATTGTATAAATGAAACAAGAAGACGTCAAGATATTTCCCACTGATAAGTGACTAATAATCAAAACTTTTGTAATCAGCGGATCTTAATAACAATAGGATATTTAAAACCTGTATATGACTATGTTTGCATGGCAGAATCATGTGACTCAAAGGAGCCAACTTTCATGCTCAACACTATTCTTTTCCCTAAATTGAGTCAATATGTTTTTTTCAGCATCCACTCTAGGGTAATGACATGTTACATAAAATGAAGACACGGAATAATAAAAATAAATATGAAGACACGGAAGTTGTGAATGAGATGGCATGAATCCAAAACTTCTAGAGAATGAATAACTTAAGTGGTATTATAATTAACTCAGAAGTGATTTCAGATTTTCAATATTTGAAAGATAATTTGTGAATAAGAGTATGTTTGATATATTCTTACAGACTTAGGAGTTAAAACCAATCCCACAAGTAGCCAAATTCTATAGAAGACAGCAGGTTTAATTGATTACAAAGAGCTTTCTAATTCTTACTAGTCTAAAATGGGTAACTGGGTTCACTTGCAAGGGTATGATTTCTCTTTGATCGACCACCTATTAGTGAGCACCAAACTGGATCTGAAGGCACATTTAGAGCTGAGAAGAGCTGGGACACAAGGCTCCAAGGTAGAACCTTGGGATGTTATGTGCCTCCTCCTACTTCCCATCAGTGAAAGTACAGCTTTCCTGGCGCATTACTGCTGGTCAGAGCAACCTCATTCTAACTGGAACGTTGAGTCATCCCACCCAATTGGTTAAATATCGCAGGGAATTGTACCCAAGCTCTATGAAAATTGCTTGGGAGATCCAACCGCACCAAAAGGGCATTTTCAACAATACAACCAGAAGTGAATAAAGTTGGCGAATGTTATAGAATTTCCATTCTCAAGTGAAACACCTATTACATATAAAATAAACATAGATAAAAAATAGCACTGTAACACCGTCATCCCATTGTTAATTGATTTGCTCAAGTGGGCACCAGTAACGTCTCCATTGTGAGACTTCTTGTTACTGTTTTTAGCAAATCAAATATGCCACGGGGAGCTTGCCAGACTCTTCAGTGTGGGCAGGATACTCTCGGTAGCTTGCCGGGCCCTCCAAGAGGGATGGAGGAATTAAACCTGGATCGGCCGCGTGCAAGGCAAACACCCCACCCACTGTGCTATAGCTAAAAAATATACAAATAATAATATAAAAACATATAAAATTTTTATTATATTGTGACAAATGTTATAAAAAGTATAGTATGCAAGAGAGATGGCAGATATATATATATATATTATGATGCTAATGTATAATGCTTAAGAAAACACATTAGGTAATATTTGGGCATAATCCTAAAAATAATAACTAAAAGAAACTTACTATTAGGAAGGAGAGTAGTACAGGGAAAGTAAACAACAATTGCAAACCTTGACATTCACATGCTTGGTAGATTTGAAGAATATCCAATGACCATTACCTGAATTTCAATGATCAAGAGTCATTGATAATGTAGGAACACCTAGGTAAGGATTTATGATTAGTCCAATAGAAAAAAAAATTAGTTGGAGCAGAGGAAATTCTGTTTCTACTATTAAAAGATCAAGTGTATACTATTTAATAATGTTTAAAATATTAATGTGATTTTAGAGCCATTAAAATGTTTAATCTCCCATGATTAAACAGCATGGGAGAGTTTTAAAAGACGTTCTGTACATTTATAACCTAAAGTAGTTGTATTGACAAATAAAGAACATGAAGTGGAAAATCACTATTATATATTTTAAATATAGTCAAGTCCCTAAAAACATTTCAGTCTATCTCTGTGTTTGTTATGAGAAGTATGTGCCCCTACTCTCTGTTGAATCTGAAAAAAAGTTAAAATATTTTGACACTCTGTGTGACTAAAAATGCTTTAGTTTAACTAAAATAATTTTCTGGGGATTTTAGTGGAAAGCATTGAGAAAATTATTTAAACTCTGATTTGGTCTTTTTAAACACATTGCCATCTTTTTAAAACCTTGACAAAATGGTAATCATAATGCATATATCTATTTGTTGGTTTTAACTGCAGTAAATTTTATTTTTAAGAAAAACCTCTTAAATTAGATAACACTTGGATCATTGTAGCACCTTGTGAAAAAGGAAGGGCACATTTTCTTCAGAGAAGAAAAAGTTGGCTTCAGAGTAAAATATATATCTTTTTTCTCTCAAAAGAAGCTGTCCCCTTGAAAGCAATTAATACGAATCTGTAAGTTCATAATATGTGAAAAGTGTTCATTCTTTTTTCATGTTTATTCTCTGATGACTTTAAAGAAGATTTCAGCTTGACAGTAACACAAATCTATTTACAGCCCATACTTCTCACAGCTACTGTTTAAAAAAAATAACAACCCTATATTAATAGGTGTCTTTTCCACAGGATACTAGTGTTAGTACTTTCTACTGCAAGAGACATAGGCCTTGATTACAGACTTCAAGAATAAATGTGACCTCTCTAGATAGTCTCAGCACTTCGAAGTGTGATTTGGTTGAGGCAGATGAGATGAGAGGGAGAGGCTTGTAAGATAAAAGGTTACTTCTCACTTAAGCTTTGCCTTCATCATTTTCTACCTTAACGAATCTACAGAACCCCTGCTGTATGCAAGTAAACGTCAGAAAATATCATATGTTTCTAATAGCCCTGTTAGACTTAGTGTTTTTACTGTTTTCCTTGTAATGACTGCTGTCGCACTTTGTTTATTGATATGCTGTGTGGCTCCTCTTTCTGTATCCATATCACAATCATACCATCACAGCCCAGCTTCCAGGAAGAACTTAAGAACAAAACAAAACTTCAGCGATTTACTTAATCAGAGTCCAAAAAGAGATTAATTGTGCAAGGCTGGAGAGAAACTACAGTGCTTGTCTTGCACGTTGCTGACTGTAGATTGATCCCGTGGCATCCACATTTGACTTCCAAACACTGCCACGGGTCACTCCTACAACACAATGCCAGGAGCATCCCCGAGACTGATAGGTTTTGTCCTAAAATAACTAAAGAGATATTTAGATTTTTCAATATATTTTTCCTCATGTACATACACACCATTAAATTAACCAAAAAAATTAACAAACTTAGAGACAAATATGTCGGATAAATAGGAATGTGACTCGAAGATTCTGTACCTTTCCTAAGTTATCTTAAAATTACTTTCCAGTATTTCTGTAGGTAGGTCACACATGAACTCATTTTACTTTTAGATGTGTAAAATAATATGCATGAATAAGCTCTCTAGGTTATAGATAATGTAACATAACAATCAGAAACATTGTATTTTAAACTGATAATGAAAAACCTATCTTTTCAAACAAACTCTTCAACCATCTAGTTTCACTCTACTGATGGAAGAGAATTCTGGAGTAGACATTATTCAAGTAAGTGAATATGCCTTTTCATGGTCTTCAATATTTTTTCTAGTGAATATTCAGTCCATCAAGAAGTGCTTTTTAAAACATCTAGTTATCACCCAGCTCTCTGTAAAGTAACAGGAAATATATCTAGGGCACTTAAAATTTAGCTGAAAAGACTGCTGAATAATTCAAAATGGTCTATAACCTGATAGTTGGAGAATGACACAAAAATCAGAGATATTCTAGAATTTCTCAATTTTTTAAAAGCTCCCATCCCCTTGCATATGGAAGAAGAAACTAAAATTTCTAAAATGATATGACCTTTTCGAATTTACACTTTATTGGGAGTGGATATAGAAGGAGAATCCATTGATTTTTAGCTCAGTATAAAATGCTTATCCCTACAATTTACAGAAAGGAAATATGGATACTGTTGGACTTTTTTGAAAGGAGATGCAAAGAAGCTGAAATCTGAAATCAATAATTGTATTGAATACTCCAATCTAGGAATATTTAATTTATATATGCTGTCCAACTTTTGATGGCTTTACAATGTATTTGGAAATTAATGCATTTATCAGATTTTTGTTATCATAATTGAAATCATAGTACACTTACAGATTTCACCTAAATTTGTATTAAAGTGAGTGAGAGAACAATTCTGGTTTTAGAGTGTTTTTGTTGGTTACCTTACAAATTAATTCATGTTTATGTTTTTTTTTCCTGTTTGGAAAATAATGTCTTATACCAGCTACTTATTTTTGGTGGAATGGTAGATGATGTTGGCACCACAACCAATACTGCTCAGGGATTATTCCTGGCTCTGCTCTCAGGAATAACTCTTGCCGTGCTTGGAAACATATAGGGTGCTGGGGATCAAACCCAGGTTGGCTGTGTGCAAGGCAATTGCCTTACCCACTCTACTATCACTCAGGTCCCTAAGCATTTTTTTTGGCAGTTATCTATTCTCTAAATTTTTTTACTTCTACTTCTTTAGGACATATTCAACATCAGAGTGTTCAGGCATTTCTTTAACAATCATCATCATCATCATCATCATCATCATCATCATCATTATCATCATCATTATCATTATCCCATTGATCATCAAATTTCTCAAGTAGTCTCAGTACCCTCTCCATTCTTCCCAGCCCTGAGATTTTAGAAGCTTCTCCTTACTCGTCCTTCCCAACGATACTGCATTGGAGGCTCTTTCAGGGTCAGGGGAATGAGACCCAGCATTGTTACTGGTTTTGGCATATGAATACACCATGGGGAGCATGCCAGTTTCTCCCATGTGGGCAGGAAACTCTCTGTAGCCTGCTGGTTCTCCCAGAGGGAGAACTAGGCTATAAGTCATCCTGTGGCCACTTCTCGGTTTGGAGGCTCTATGACTACACGGTTCTGGGAGCTTGCTTTTAAGTTTCTGGATGTTTGCCATTGATGGGATTGCAGGGCGCCAGGGGGAAGTCCCTGGCTGTGACCACCTAGCTACTAGAAAATGGGAAATCTTGGCGGAGGAGGCCCAGTCCTGATCCAAGCAGGCTTGGAGGTCTCAGCCCTAGGTCCCACACACCTGGCTTCCTCTGCCAGTACCTTCATTCTTTAATAATAGTCTTATGATTTCTTATGCTTGGTTTAAAACTTTTATGAAGTATAGTTACAGAAATATTTCCTTATAATCTTGTCACTTCAAGTGTTACATATTTAATATAATAGTTATTTTAAATTGTATTCTTTATGGCATTAGTTTATTATAAAGGAGATACATAAAAATTATTTAGATGATGAAAGATTTCAGAACTTCAGCAGAATGAATAGCTTTATGAGATGTCATTTCATTAGTGATTTATTTCAGTCCATAAATTTCCAAGAATATTACTATCTCTAAATCAGATATAGTCCTTTATCATCTAGAACCACTTTGGTTCTTCTTATTCTCATAGAACTCTATCTTCATTTTTACCTCTGCAGGTTCTGCATTATATTTGTTTCTACCACTATCAGAAAAGGAATGGCAAATAAAAACTTATTTTGTAACTAGTCTTATTTTTTAACACAACTTTTAACAAATGAGAGACCGTTTTGCAAATATCACTAGAAGTCATGAGGGTGTCTTGTATAAGTAGCTAACAGTTGTTCAAATAGCAAAATTATGCAGATGAATCCCAATTTAAGTAAAAATGTCTATTTGAAGAACATAGCAGCTTCGGTGTCTGTTTAATCTTCTTCCCAAATTCTGAACATCTACATTAACTACTTCCAGAGCTCAGTGGAGTCAGGATACAATCTGAAATGCTTCTAAAAGTGATCAGATTGGACAATTATTCAGTAATTAAGGTCAATCTTGTGGAAGTTCTTACAGCTGATCACACAGATTACACGGACCTTATTTGTTCTGGAAAAAGGTCCGCAGTGTCACACTCGATTGTCATGAACCTTTATTGAGCTGTTTTGTGAAGCTTCATTCCGTGCCTCAGACAAAGCCCATCATATTGCACAGAAAGGAAACAGTGATGCAAACATTTCTTAAATGAGCAAACACATTGAGTTTGTGCCTCAATCTGTTCTTTTCATTTATTTTTTTGAAAAGGAAATATTCAACAGATTAGGGGGGAAAAAAGACAACTTGACTGAAGAGAGAAAAGAAGTGAAGCCAGCTTTTAACTTTTAGAAACACTCACTTAACTGCAATAATATGTGAATTTTTGACAAGGAAATGAGAATTCTAAAACATTTCACTCAGAAAAAAATTGGGAAAACTGTTTTCTAAAAGGCTAAGTTTTTTATACTGAAGACACTGCTTAGAACCCAAACTCCCATTTCTTTATTTGGTGCCCTGCTGTTAGAGTGCTTAGAACCTCTTGTAAATATAAACTTTTATTCTTCAAAATATGAACAGATATAGTATGAATATAAAAATAGTATAAAATTAATATTCAAGGCCAGAGAAAACAGAGGCCAGGAGGATGGGTCAATGGTTGGAATCTTGCCACAATGTGTGTGGGGCAAAAGGATAGAAGAAACTTGTACGACAATAATAGTTGGAAATGATCACTCTGGAGAAGAGCTGAGTGTTGAAAGTAGGTAAAGAAACATACATGATAGCTTACATGGTAACCCTTGAATATCTGTATTGTAAACCATAATGCCTGAAAGGAGAGGGATGGGGGAAGGGAGGGGGGAGGGAGGGAGAGAGAAGTGCTTGCTGTGTCAACTCCTTTGCTAGGGTGTTGCTATAAGTGATCACACATTAACGGATGTTTGCATGCTCTCCGGAAGGCTCTCTCTCACAACCCACGTTCAGTGCTCTCGAACTGCTTCCCCGTAAGTGACGGCTGTTGCCATTGGCAGATGAAGGAGGAACGAGCGCCAAGCAGGCTGGTGATCAGTTGCCATTTATTCCATCTCTCGTCTCTCCCAAACTCTCCTCAACTTTCACAACTCTCTCCCCCACTCACCCCAACTCTCTCTAACTCTCCGAAGCCACTCTGCCCCTCCCCCTCTGCTGTGTAATCTCCTTGCTGTCCCCCATGAGCACAGAACAGCACGTAAGGTGTGTTTCTCCTCTCCTTAGAACAGTAACTTAATTAATGTCTTAATTTTACTTCCTAATATTTGCCGTTCTGTATGGACACAGTATTTGACACATTTAGGCTTCTAGGGCGACTCTCCTGGGAACATCTTGCCACAGACTGAGACTACAGTGCTCAGATCAGATTTATCGCTCCTAACCCTAGCAGGGTTCAAATCTAGTTCTTACATTTTGAATCATGACAGAATTTGCCCATGACCATGCTCTTAACTTACAGTTAAATATTATGGCACTTTGGCCAGGCCCATTTCAATGCCAGGGTAGCTCACGGCTTGCCCTGGGTCCTTCCAGTCTCTGCTTTTGGGGTGCCAGGAAATAAGGGCAACTGAGGCTTAAATCAAGAAAACAGCTGCCTAGGAGTGAATATCATCCGGAGTCTATTAACTCCCAAGTTACAAAAGCATGTCTTTTTAAGTGTCTTCTTTGTGTCCATACAAAAGGTAATTGCTCTGAAGTAACTAACCTTGCAAAGAACATTAAGGAGAAGAGAAAAACAATGTTTACAAATCAACAGTCTGATCAGGAGGCAAAGGTAATTGACAGGTTGGGAGAGCAATCAACAAACCTAAGTTCCCTGTGGCCAGGGAGGAAGGGCAAACCAATGTTATCCTACACCTGCCATAGAACTGGGGGGTGGTCACGGAAGGAAACCTCGGGACATTGGTGGTGGGAAATGTATGCTGGTGAAGGGACAGGTGTTGGAACACTATATGGCTGAAACCCAACCATGAATAACAACAAAAAAGAAATTCTAAGTTTTGCCTTCAAAATCGTCAAATCTCATTATAATTCTCTTCTTCCAAAAACTTTTTTTTTTTTAATTTTTGCCTTAATGGCCTATTTCCTCAAATAAAATTTTGCACTTAGATAAGAATTTAATCATTAACATTTTGGTGCTGTATTTTTCTAAATATTTTCCAGTTATCATACATTTTTCATTTTAGGAAAACATAACAAAGGACACATATCAATGACCTGTATATAGTAGTTGCAATATTATTGTTATAAGAAGAAAACAGTGATAAAATTTATCTTGTATATTGGTTTAAAGGGACAGAAAGTCACTTAGTTTATATATGGTTTATTTTGCATTATGTGTCCCAGCTGAGTACTAGTTGAGTCCTCCTGTTTATTTTGCTCTTATTAATTTTTACTGTGCATTGATTGAAAAAAATCATTTTCAAACATTAAAAGTAATATTTTTCTAAGAGCTAGATTTGGTGTTATAATCCTAAATCGCAGAGTTGTAAAAACACTAGCAAAAAGATTGTTATACTATAGAGCATATAAACAAAAGTATAGACCTATAAAGTGAATTATAAAATAAGGTTTCTACATTCCCACAGGCAAATAATGCTGGGAAATTTTACTCAGATCAAAATTACACTTAAATAATTCACATTACCCATTTTTAAAGGATTGCAGCTCAGGTGTAAACTATTAATTTTTGATGTTCCAAGTTATATTTATATGTATCATATTGTGACATAGGATGTTTTTTATTGTGTAAGGTAGATTAAAGCTGTTTTAAAACATTAGGATAGATGGATAAATTTCTATTTAAAATTTTGTAATAAAATATATTTTATTTATAACTAGCAAGAAACGTTCCTCCTAATATTTGTGACACCATCTCAAAGTACAAGACTTTTACATTTTATTTATGCTCTTTATCTAGTTTTGATAGCACTCTTTGTCTTTTCTTTTAAGGAAATGTTTTAGATGAAATAGCAATATCGAAAAATCACTGAATTTAAAACAAAAATCTTGGTTTCTATTCTAGATTCATTGCTCCTTTGAGAAATCAAAATTAAGTCTATTTCTTTCCATATTTGTTGTTTATTCCTTTAACATCTGAGAGAAGTTATTTATATCAGACATTCCAAAATACTGATAATAAATTTATAATAACTGGCTCAGAGAGTATTCATAATCTCACTATCCTTAAATAAAGTTAATCATAAAACCATTTTCCCCACCTGATTATCTGTCTTAACCTCGATATGTTAGAATATTTTTCCTTAGCCTAATATGTCAAATGTTGACTAACTCCAAATACATATTGCCAGAATTTTCTCCTGCTGCTAAACCCTCTTTCATTTTTTTTTTAAATATGGGGTTGGACTTTGAATAAAATACTGACTTACTTTCCAGGGATTACAATTAATTCCAATTTTGTATTTTATCCAAATATGAACAAGTTTGTAACTGTATCTCACTGTGATTCAATTAAAAAAATTTAAAGCAACTGAGTATTTCATTGTACAGCTGTGCCACATTCTGTCTGTTCATCAGTTGATAGAAACAAGGATAGTTCCCAATGTTTGTAGTCACAAATAAAGCACCTATAAATATTCATTTATGTACAAATCTTTGTGTGAACATAATCTTCATTTTTCTGTATGATAACTAGAAGTGAATTGCTAAATCAAATGTTAAGTGTACATTTAATTTTATAAGAAGAATTCTTTTTAAAATAGTATCCTTATATAATCACAAACAAAACTATATGCAAGTTATAATTACTACACATCTTCACTAACACTTGTTTTTGTCTACCGTTTTGATTGCAGACACTTCAGTGAGTAAAGTCTCAATTTGTATTTTACTAATGACAGCTAATGTTGAACTTAATGCCATGGACTTATTGGTTCCTCATTTACTTCTTTTGTAAGTGATAAGTACAAAAACTTTTTCATTTTTCCATAGGTTGTTTCTCTTGCTATTATTGAATTGCAGGAATTTTGGGTATATTGTTGTAGGCCTACTTCATATTTATGTTTTATGCATATTTCTCCCACTCAGTGACCTGCTTTTTACTTTCTTAATACTGTCATTTAAAAAATCAGAATTTTTTTTATTTTGATGGGGTCTATTTTATAACAGTTCTAAGTGCTTTGCTCTCCTTTTTTTCTATATTTTGATGTTCTTAACTTGAGAGTGATTGAACACCTCAAGAGTATAAGTATTTCATCATGTGTTCTAGAATTTTGTAGTTTTACTTTTTACATAAGTTCAATTTTCTTTTGAATAATTTGTATAAGATAGGGGGTAAAGTTCAAAGATTTATTTGCACCTGTTTTGCTTGGTTTGTTTGATCATGACCAATTCTCCTGTTCTCTTTTTCATCCTCTTCCTTTTCTTTCTGCATACCAACTCCCAGTTGTTCCAGTAGCATTGGGGCAAATATTATGCAATTAATTATGCAAATAGCTATGCACTTATTAGATTACATAGCAATGCAAATTGAAGAATTCAATTGATATGATATGTATGAGTTGCTACTCTCATTTCTGTTTCATTGGTCTATATCTCTACCTTTTTCCAATATCAATCTATTTCATTACTTTAGCTATATAAGTATTAAAATTAGATGTTGTAGAACTTCCTCGTTTTTCCCTCAAAGTATTTTTGACTCTTTTAGGCTTTTTTATTTATAAACTTTACAACTATTTTACCAATATCTATAAAATACTATATGACTTTGGACTATTATTGAATCCACAAAAAAATCACCAAAAATTGACATATTAGCAATAATGAATTTTCTGATTCATCAATGTAATACGTTCCTTCCTATTTACATTTTTATTTTTAATATCTCTTGGAGCGATAGCACAGTGGTTAAGGCCTCTGCCTTGCACATGGCTGACCCAGGTTCAATTCCTCTGACCCTCTCAAAGAACCCAGCAAGCTACCTAGATTATCCTGCCTACATGGCAGAGCCTGCAAAGCTACCTGTGGAGTTTTCGATATGCCAAAAACAGTAACAACAAGTTTCACAATGGAGACGTTAATGGTGCCCATTCGAGCAAATCGATCAACAATGGGAATACAGTGCTACAGTGCTAATTTCTCTTAGTATCCTCGATAGTTTTCAGTATACATATTTTTAATTTATTTGTAAATATTTTGTTTACTTCTATTGTAAGTGACATTTAAAAAATTTTAATTTCTATTTTGTCTTTATAGAGAAATATTTTAGAATTGTAGACTTAGATACAGCCCTATATTTTGTAATCTAACTTAATTTCCTTTATAAATTCTAGTAGCTTCACTACATGATTTTGAATCAATTAGATCAAATTTTAAAAGTTCCATTTGTTTCTTTTCAAAAAGTACAGGTACTTAACATTTCTGAATTTCTACCTCTTTTTTTGTAGGGCTTTGGTTTCCAGGATAATTTTAATAAAAATTCTCAAATTTGGGGGTCTAGACTGGAGCGATAGCATAGTTGGTAGGGCGTTTACCTTGCATGCAGCTAACCCAGGTTCGATTTCTCTGTCCCTCTAAGAGAGCCCGGCAAGCTACCAAGAGTATCCCAACCACACAGCAGAGCCTGTGGTGTATTTGATATGTCCAAAACAGTAACAAGTCTCACAATGGAGACATTACTGGTGCCCGCTTAAGCAAATAGAACAAAGGGACTACAGTGCTACAGACAAATAGTACAACAAGTAAAGCACTTTTCCTTGCATACAGATGACCCAGCTTCTATGCCTGGCATCCTGTATAGTCCCCAGAACCCTGCCAGTAGTAATTCCTAAGTTCAGAATGTGCAGTGAACCTCGAGTCTGGGCGTGACCTCAAAACCAAAGGGGGGGAAGTATTCTCACACTTTTGCCTTACTCTCAGTCTTTACTCTGAAACTTAAATTGTACACAGATATCCTTATGAGGATCAGAAAATTGTCTATTGATTTTCTTAGAAATTTTTAAAATCATAAACATAATTGTAATTTTATCAAATGATTTTCCATATCCTTTAAAATAAACATGTGACTGTTAGGTTTTATTCCATTAACATGATAAGTTACACTGATTGAATGTCAAAGGTAAACCAACCTTAGAATCTAGAATAAAATCTTGCTTTGCATGATAAATTATTCAATTTATACATTAAATGGATTTGAATTGATAATGCAGTTTTTTCATTTATGGTTACACTATCGGCAGACATATTACTCTATACTTAAAAGTTTAATAGAATTCAGCCGTGAATCTATTTTGATCAGGATTTTGTATGTATGTATGTATGTATGTATGTATGTATGTATATATGTGCTAGTATTTACAAATTTTCAGTCATACTGGTGGTAGGATTGTTCTTGAAACGCTGAATGCCTGAAACTACTATACTATGAACAATTTTGTAAGTTCTTCTGTTTAAATTTGTTTAATTAAATTGCTTAATGTGCATGAATTTACTTATATTATCAGGTTGTTTACTTTTATTTATTTTTTAAATGGGGGTTTATAACTTATCATTCAAGAAATTATTTTATTTTAGTGTAGCTATTAAATTTATTGAGGAATGTGATCTGGAGCCATAGCACAGCATGTATGGCATTGGTCTTGCCTGCGGCCGACCTGGGTTCGATTCTTCCATGCCTCTTGTAGAGCCTAGCAAGCTATGAGAGTATCCTGCCTGCACGGCAGAGCCTGGCAAGCTGCCCATGAGTATTCTATATGCCAAAAACAGTAACAAAAAGTCTCACAATGGAGACGTTACTGGTGCCCACTTGAGCAAATTGATGAGCAGTGGGATGCTTTCCATAACAGTGATGTGGAAAGATAGTACAGTCTAAGGTGTTTGCTTTGCACATGACTGACGCCAGTTTGATCTCTAGCTCAGAGTATTATCCCCTGAACATGGTTATGAGTGAAATCTAAACAATGAGCCAAGATTAAGCCCTAAACACCACTGGTATAACCCAACAGTTCCCCCTCCCCACACACACACCATTATAGTGGCAATTTTTTTATTTATAACATTTTATTAAGCTTTAATTCTTCGAAGTCCTATACTGATGCAATCTCCCTTGACAATAATTGTGGATAGTAATTAGTAATTTGCCTCTTCACTCCTTTTCCCCTACTCATTTCTCTATCAATCTAGTTGAAAAAAAATCTTCTGGTTGTATAGATCTCTCTCAATTATTTTTCATTTTATTTCTGTTCTTAAATTTATTATTTTATTTCTATGTTTCTGGAGGATGTGATAGATCCATTGGGACGTCAGAGGGCAGTCATCTTGGTCTTGTAGTTGGCGAAGGACAGGCGAGCGTTTCGAATACTTTTCCTGGCTTCTGCTGCTCTGGCCAACACTGCTGCTCTTCTCTCTTTGAGGTCTTCTTTTATCTCATCTCTGCAAAGCTTTGTGAGCTCGGATGTTAGCTTGTGGTTGCCTGAGGCTCGCACCAAACCATGTTACGAATGAGCTCGAGAGTTTCCAAAGACAGGCGTCTGCTTGTGGTTTTCTCACTCTCGGCATTCTTCACACAGACATGGAGGTGCTGAACCAGTCGATCGTATTCCTTGTCGATGTTGTCAAGGACGGCATCTTCCCACATTGCTGCAATAGTGCTAAAGAGCTCCCAGTTGGTGGTCATTCTGGGAGTTGCCTGCTTAGACTTAAATTTTGCAGACTTTTCTCCCCGCTCTGTGAAGAAGAATTTCACACGAAGGAGACAGTGGTCTGATCCCATTTGGAATTTTGGGACAACAGCGACATCGGTCAGGCAAAACCTTCGATTGAATATGATGTGGTTAATTTCATTGTGGAACTGTCCACCAGGAGACTCCCATGTCCAGCGTTTAGATTCGGCCTTCTGGAACTGTGGGTTACCATGGATGGTCTTGGTCGACATGAATTCAGACAGTGTGTGAAGTTCGGCCCAAGTGTCCGGAGAACAACCTGTAGCGTGGCGGTGGCTGGGTAGTGGATGTAGTAGGGGTTGGCCAGTGAGGTATTCATCGTGGATAGAGTGGGGCATCTGGGTTGGACCCCTCCCTCAGATGCTGGAGATTGGAGGAGGCAGACAGAGGATCTTGTTTCCAGGTCTTGTTGAACCTAGAACCCACAGTTGCAAAGTTCTGCTTACCTGGCTTTGCGGGGCTTCACTCGTACGTGAGGTTTGGTCCAAGTGTCCGGAGATCAACTTGTAGCGTGGTGGTGGCTGAGTAGTGGCAATGGAGAAAATTATTCACGACTTCTACTCGGATGTTTTTGACAGCCATGTCCACCTGCCCACATACCAAATTCCTCAGGATGGATATGTCGTTCCCAACGTTCTCCCTTCTGAAATCCAACATGCCATTTCGCTGGTAAAGACTCGAACAGCACCTTTTCTGGACAAGGTCAGACCCAAACACCTGAAAAATCTGCTGCCAGTGCTCATCAATACACTGGCCCGACTCTTCACACGCTACCTGTCTGAATGCAAGGTTCCGTCCCAGTGGAAAACCAGTAGGACGGTTCTGTTGTACAAGAAGGGAGATATCCATGACATCGGCAACTACCGCCCAATCTGCCTGCTGTCTGTCGTCTACAAGTTGTTCGCTCGTGTCATCCTGAATAGAACAGGCAGAACACTAGACGAAGGACAACCATGCGAGCAAGCCGGGTTCCGAAGGGGATTCAGCACGATCGACCATATACACACAGTGACCAAACTCATTGAAGTTTCTCGAGAGTTCAAGATGCCGCTCTGTCTAACATTCATCGACTTAAAGAAGGCCTTCGATTCTGTTGAGACTGAGGTGGTCATCGAAGCCCTGGCCAAACATGGCGTTCAAACTCAGTATATCAAAATCCTCTGAGAGCTGTATTGTGGATTCACCACCAGGATCTCACCATTCTACAAGGAAGTGATCATTGATGTAAAGAGAGGGGTGCAGCAGGGTGATACCATTTCACCAAAACTCTTCAGTGCCGCCCTTGAGAACATCATGCGACGACTGGAATGGGAAGGAATGGGAGTGAAGATAAACAGTTGGCAATTACACCACCTGTGCTTCGCTGATGACATCGTCCTCATAATGCCAAACATTAGTGAAGCGACACAAATGCTGGCCGACTTCGACCATGAGTGTGGAAACGGCGGATTGCAGCTGAATCTCAACAAGACAATGTTCATGAAAAACAAACTGGTCCCTGAAGCTCCATTTGCTCTCAATGGAACGAACATCTCCAAATGCAGCAGCTATGTGTACCTGCTGTCTCATTTGCCAAGGCATCATAAATCAGATGAGCTGGTCATGTAATGCGATTCAGAGATGACTGCTGGACTAGAGCTGCTACTGACTGGATTCCACGGGACGTCAGAAGACCTCGTGGCCGCCCACCAACTAGATGGTCACATTTCTTCGTCAAATCCCTGAATGAATGATTTGAGGCTCTTCCTGTTCCTGGAGCAAGCAGATATCATTGGGCTGCACTAGCACGCAACAGGGACAAATGGAGACATTACTGGCACCTGCTCGAGCAAATCGAAGATCAACTGGACTACAGGTGATACAAGTGATTTCTATGTTTACTTCGGTTTAACTTTTTTAATTTTGTTTTTAGTTTGACTTTGCTTATGGGCGCACACCCAGCATGCTCAGGGATTACTTCTAACTCTGCACTCAGGGATCACCCCTGGAAGTGCATGGGAGACCATATGTGGTGATAGGAATCAAATCTGGGTCAGCTTCGTGTAAGACAACTGCCCTATCTATTGTACTGTCTGTATTGGGACCAATCCTTTTTTTTTTTCTTTCTTAAGCTAAAAAATTATGTTCAATATCAATTAATGTTTATTTTTATTTATTTTATTTTTGCATACAAAATTTTATATTACAAATATTCCTTCAATTAAACCAATTTTTTTTGTATTTTTGTATATTATTTTTCATTCAGTTGGGATTGTGATAGAGCACACTGGAATCAAACCCTATAATTTTTTAGTTCACTTTATTAATATGTGAATTGAACATGAACAATGCGTTAAGTATTTTATTATGCCTTATTCACATAAAGATCCTGCTATTGAGAAATTCTCAGGCCAATAGAAGGGAGAGATCTATTAATTCACAGTTCTAATTTAACGCAACAGGTGCTAAATGTATATATACTATTGTGGAGTGATCCAAAGTGCTTGTGCCTTAGATTTGCCAACAATATACTCTACAGAGAAAAGAAGAGTTGAGCAGAAATACCTAAAAGAGAAAAAGAAAATTTTCAAACTGTACCATGACAGGCAAATATGTCCTAATCGAAAAATATCAGCAGATTCAAAGGCACAAGGTCATTAAAATGTTTGCCATAAATAGTAGAGATGGAAAGAGAATAAAGACAGAGAGAAAAGGGTCAGGATATGAATTTGAATGGAGTAAATAGGGAAGATTGTGATGGGTGCAGTGAGTAAGCACTGTAGCACTGTAGCACTGTTGTCCCATTGTTTATGGATTTGCTCGAGTGAGCACCAGTAACGTCTCCTTGGTGAGACTTGTTGTTACTGTTTTTGGCATATCGAATATACCATGGGTAGCTTGCCAGGCTCTGCTGTGTGGGCGGGATACTCTTGGTAGCTTGCTGGGATCTTCGAGAGAGACGGAGGAATTGAACCCCAGGTCTGTCACACACAAGGCAAACACCCTACCTGCTGTGCTATCACTCCAGTCCGCAGTGAGTAAGAAAACAAATTATTAAAATTTATTTGTGGAGCAAGTCGCACTTGACTGTGCTTTGGGCTCACTCCTGGCAGAACTCAGGGGATCATTTAGTTGCTGGAGTTTGAGTACACAAGTGCCTCATTTGCTATATTATCTCTCTCACCCCAAATAATATTATTTTAAAATCATTTTTCTGAGAAATGGAGGAAACAAAACAGAATAAAAGAATAAATCCCCATTCTTGTCTCCTCTAGCCCCTTCTTCATGTTCGTTTATAATCTTCTTCATTTTAGAATGGAAACTTTATTTAAAATCAAAATGCTGAAATATTATGCCTTAAATTGTTCATTGACAAAGGAGCTCAGTGTCTTTTTTTTGATGCCTTGTATTATTGAAAGGTCACATAGTGGGTTCAACATTTGTTGGTATGTGATGGAAAATAGAAATTTCAAGCTGGTATAGAAAATAGCTATAAAAAATCTAGATATTGTTTTAGGTATTAATTTAAAGACTAGAAAAATACTAATGTGAAAAAAAACATGAGCCCAAGTTCTTCACAACATCTTGTACAATAGCTAAGAACTATAGAAAACCTGAATGTCCATAAGTAGAGGATTAGAGAAGGAATAGATGTGATATATAGAGCCAGTAGAATATTCTTATTATAAAATAAGAGATGAAATCTTGCTTTTTATAACTAAATGATGAAACTTTAGGTGATTGTGCTAGGTAGTACATGAGGAAGAGAAAGACAAACACCAACGATTTCAGTTTCATGTGTTCGTTCAATAAGAACGAACTAATAGAACAACAACAAAAAATTCTTAGACTTTGAAAGCAAGTTGTGGTTAGCAGAGAAGAGGATGAGAAGTGGGAAGAATGGGTCAATTTGATAGTGCCAAATGCTGCTGGGACAATGGTAATGTGATGTGCCACATCCAAACACATTTATAGAGATTAGCAGAGGTACCTCTGAGACTTACAGAGTAAACCAGCAATACCTCAGTTTTATAAACACATTACTGAACCAAGTGCTGATAGTGATAACTATACACTTCTCTTAATTTTATTGCTAATACATCCCTAACAACCTAGGGTTTCCTTTTCTTTATAAAGAGAGTGTTTGAAGGCTCATAGATTTTCTAAGAGTCATTTCCATGATGGTGTTTGTTTTAGTTGGGTTAAAGAAGCTGCTTCTCAATCCTCGAAAAGTGTTTATTACACTGCCTGATAGGTCCTAAGGAAGCTACCTTGATCTTCCTATATTATTCTTTACTAACAACTTTTCATCTCTTGGGAGTGGAGGACAGAAAGATTCAGTAGTGTCAATTGATTAGGTAATTGAATCACCTGTTTTGCATGATGCCCTGGCTTTGAGAATACTTAATAGTTAGCAAATTTGTTTTTGCTAAAAGAAATTGAAGTGATTCATAAAATGAAACTCAGAAGGGTTGTACATAGAGGCCAAAGTTGTTTTGATTGTTTTCTCTCTCAAAGGTATATTAGCAAAGGATTCCCTTTTTGTTGACAAAAAAGAGAACACTTAAACCAGAAAGGAAATTAATATGAAGCTGTCTTAGGAGCAAAGGCATACAAGCTGAATAATATCTTGTGAAATCATAGGTCTTTTATTGCTGCCTTTATTGAAAATAATAACAATATTTTTATCTAAGAATGTATGTGTGGCAAAATACTGCATTCTGTGGTGCATTTAGGTCACACCAGAACTTACTGTTTTATTCTGAAAATAAAAAGTGAATGAATCTCAGCAGGCCATTTGTCTAAGATGAAAACAAAGCACTAAACTTTTGTCCTTTTAATGGAGAGCGTCCCATCATCAATTTGTCTAAAGAATATATAAAACACTTTATTACTTGCATGCTTCTGAGAATAGATGAATGCAAGTAATATTTGATAACTCAACTTTATGTGAAACAATCTGCCCCGCCTGGATAGAGGGAGGCAGAGTTTTATAAGATTTTCCAAGGGCTGCTATCAACAGAAGTTATTCGGGGATGCCTTCTAACCTGTAGTAATTTAGGAAATTTATTGCTACTTAAGCTTGTCTGGACAACTTTTGGCTGTGAGAGTAGTAAATAATTTATTTGCAAATTATAAGAAGGTCATCTTAAATATACCATAAGAAAGAGATGTGACTGTGCCATCCATTGGAAAAAAACAACAAATACCTCTCAGGTGAGGGGAGGCAGAGTGCTGACAAGAATCACAGTAGGTTAGAAGTGAGGCCATTTGGATTGATGAGACACAATTATGCCATCAACCTTACCGGGGCAACAACTTTCTTGTGCTCTGATAGGTAACAACAGGTGGACATTACTGTGGGAAACCAATTAAAATTGGCAAAATCAAAAAACACACTTCCCTTGTGACTTGTTTTTGGGTGAACTTACAAATGTGTATGGTAAGGGAAAAAGTCAGGAAAGAAAGGAAAACCATAGTAAATTGGTGCTGCTTTCCTTCTGATGGGTAGAAATCAAAGTGAGACTCAAAAATCAAGGGTCCTGCCTATTGGGCGGTGAAACATGAAGGACTTCAGAGATTCGGAGGCATAAAGGGATACTAACCTCTTGAAAATCAAGTTTGGCAAGTACTGTTTGGGAAGGCAGCTGTGATCTTTAGCAGCCCTGCAGACCCCGCAGGAATGATAGATAAGCTGGTTTCAGCAAATAGTGGTGATGTTAGGTTTTATTTCCTTTGAAGGTAACTATATCTTTTGACATATCTTAAATCATGAGAAGAGTTTACATCCTATCACTTTCTCTACCTCTCAGCAGTTCCCTAATGCTGCACTTTAGGTACAAAAACACTAATGCTTCAGTAAATGCATGATTCAGTTGGTAGCACATTGTGCGTTAGTTACTCTCATAGTGTACAGACAAATTTATATTTGTCATTTAAACTTTTTCTTTTTCCTTTTACAATGTGCTATGTTACAATTTTCACTTGTTATTCACAACCTCTCATACACAGCATTTTTAAAATTCATTACATTAATGTAATGTATTTACATTACATATGTGTAAATGTAATATTACATTTCTTTGGGAAACTATAAAAATCATATAATTAGAATCTTCATTTTTGTTGGTTTGGGTCATGCCCAGTGGTTTGAAGCTTAATCCTGGCCCAGGAATCATTCTTAGCTAAGCTCAGGGGACCATACAGAATGACAAGGATGGATCCTGGGTTGGCTGCATGCAAGGCAGTGTCCTAGTCTCTGTACTATCTCTTCATCCTTGTAATTAGAATATACCTTTGAAATATATCACTGTCACTGTCATCCCGTTGCTCATCGATTTGCTCGTGCGGGATCCAGTAACATTTCCATTGTGAGACTTGTTACTGTTTTTGGCATAACAAATATGACGGGCTCTGCCATGCAGGCGAGATACTCTCAGTAGCTTGCTGGGTTCTTTGAGAGGGGCGGAGGAATCCAACCCGGGTCGGCCTCGTGCAAGGCGAACACCCTACCCACTGCACTATCCCTCCAGCCCAACATATTATAGGTAATATGTCAAGTTGTTCTTTTGTTTGGTTGTTCAGCTTTTGATGTGGGTGCCTCCTAAGAAGTGCTCAGGGAGCATAGGAATTACTTCTGAGTAATCTGCTGCTAATGGAATTGGATCGTTTAATGCTAAGTTCCCAAAATATGGTGGTACTCAGGACTTGCAATAATAGTTACTATGAGAATCACCACAGCAATGCTCTGTCTACCAGGCAGTACTCAGAGGACTATACAGCACTAGGGATTTAACTGGATTTCAGCTCATGCTTTGCCTGCATCTTAGCACTGACATAATATTTTTTTCATTTTATCTTAAGCTAAAACCAATTGTTTTTTCCTTCTAGAAATATTTTTTTGTGATAGAAATTAACATTTTTGCATTTATTTTGTTTTGGGGATACACCTGATGATGTTCAGGGTACACCTAATGTTTTACTCAGAAATTACTCCTCTCAGTGTCCAGGGGACCATGATGCTGGAGATTGAACCTGCACTGGCCATGGGCAAGGCAAATGCCCTAACACTACACAATTGCTGTGGCTCCTGTTTTCACATTTGATCAAAAACTGTGGCATAATATAGATCTAATGTACAAAATAGTATGGGAAATAATACTATACTGTGATGATGCAATGTGATAAATATTGTTCAATGGCCATCATATTACAACTTAGGAATGAACAATATAAAAGTGCCCCATATACTTGAAATTTATAAAATTTCTTCTGTCAAATATAGCAAAGAAACAAATTATATTTCAAATGTAAATAAAATGCTGGCACAAAAATTGTTTTTAAATCTTGTCAATATAATAACTGAATGTTAATTTATTTTGATTCATTTACTCTGGAAGCTTTAAGTCCCTATACATGCTTTTATTTTTCTAGACACTAAAGTGAAAGGATCGTGAAGTTTATGCCCAATTCAATCAGCTTAATCAGTGGCTGAAGAAGTAGCAGTACTCCTACATTATAAAAAAATTAATAAAATAAAATAAAATGAAAGGATGAACAAAACAAAGTAACAGAGATTGGGATTACAACCTGTATTCATTTCTAGAGTAGATGATAAGAGATATCCTTTACTTACATAATCTGCATTGGGTGAATTTCTTTAATTGTTGGTAAATTCTTTCTATAAAGAAATTTAAAATGTGAAACAAGCAGGTGAACATATGCTAAACTGATTTTTTTATTAAATTATTATTAGAAGAAGACCAAGACTCTTTTCAAGTAGAGTTTTGTTGTCACAAAGAGATATTTGTGTAAAGTAAGGAAGTAGTAACTATAGCTATCCTGAATGGAAGAAAATGAAGAGCATCTAAAGAAGAGATTTATGATGGTACAAATATAGAGAGCTTATTTTTATCCTTTCTTCAGTGATATTCAAAAAAACATGCATTTTGAATAGAAAAATAATTCTGCTCTAGTACTAACACTTTATACTTGTGTATTAAATGAAATTAAGTTATCATTTATTTATTGGATTTCTATATTATATCTATATATCTATTCAGTTAGATAGATCCAAATTTATTAAGCCTTTAAGTTTTAAGAATGTTTATTTTCCCTGTCTGCTTTAACCAAGAAAATAAATGTGCAAGGAAAGAAAATCTAATATATTAATAAAAATGAAAATTTGTCCTGTCTTAGTTTTTTATGAAATTATAAAAATAGCTTACATTTCACTAACTGGACTATGGCAAATGAGCAAAAATCAGAGACATTGTAATGGGAACCATGAGGTAGTGCATTGGTTTGGGCATCTTTCATAATCCACGTGGTCCAGCGTGACTCAGGAGACTCTGCAAGCACTTCTGAAGTGTTCTGGGTAATCCCTGACTAGGGTCCAAGCAGAGACAATGTGTCACCAAATGATTAAAAATTGTATTCCATATGTATATTGTAGAGAATGGTTTCTTTGAAATGACATTTTGCATAAGAACCACTACCATCACCACCAGCCACAAATACAGTTTGCGTAGCACACTAACATAAATAAACTGAAGGCATTAGTATGTTCCCACAAAAAGGGCAAAAATGACTGCTAATATAAGTCCTCATAGAAGATTAGTAATGTAAAATGGTTTCCACTGAAATATGTTTGAAAGCCAAAGAGAAATATGTCTCTTAAATGAAGAAATGCAATTAAATACTGCAGTATCCAAATAAGGTGATTAAAGGAAGATATCTATGTAATATAAGTGTAATACAGGACATTAAATTACAGCAAGGTTCAATTTGTTGTATCATTTATCAGAAAAATGCCCTCATTTAGTAATCAGAGCTGTAAGATTTATTTGATTATGTTCTTCTTGCATAAATTAGGAAATCTGATGTTGTCTTCCTCTCCACATTTGTGATATTTCTCCTCATACAAAACTCTGGGAGATAGAGACCAAGTGTGTGCCTTGATTTTGTCCAACCCAATATTTTATTCCTAACATCAGATGGTTCCCAAGAATCATGGCATGTTTCTCTATAGGTTTCTGAGCAACATGGGTTGACCTGTGTTGTCCCTGAGTGCTGCAAACGTGGCTGAGGTTTTCCTACCCTAGGTCCAAAGAGCACTGTGGCCCCAGACCCTCAAACTGAGCACTTTCATCCAGTTGGTCTGATCACAGGGAGTGGCCCCAGGACCTCTTGAGAGCTTCTTGGGAAACATGACCCCCCCCCCCACTCCAATCCTTTTTGTTTCTCTGTGTCCCTCTCTCTCTAACATCGTTTCTCAAATTCTTCATTAACAAAAAAAAATAATTGAAAAAGTTTTTCATTCACTTCTTAATATTCTTTCTATGAACATTTGGCCATATATGATGTTAATTTATTCCTTATGTAATATAATGTTTGGAAAATTTAGCAAATTGAATCAGTGACTTTGGGTCTAGGATTATGTGGGTCTAAGTGACTGCTGGAGATTTGTGGGTGGGGGTAACCTAACAAATTCCTATAATGCTGGTAGGAATTTGCAGTTACAAATTTATTGTGTCAGTGAACCCATGTCAGACAGACCCATGTCATAGCACCTGTAATCCCAAGCATCCCTACTCTTGATTAGGGTATTTGAGTTTGCTGCCACCTGGACATTTGCACTGTGAAACTCAAAGAGCTTGGAAGTGCTGATTCCCTTTCTCAGGCTGACCAGTCCTGAACCCTAACCCATCATCCAACAAGCAAACAAACGTGTACTGTTTGCTATACTTCATCTACAGAGACAGTCTCCTTTCTTCTCTTTTTACTTTTCTTTTTTGAGGGGTGCATAGGGAGGGTAAAACACCCAGTGATGCTCAAGGCACACTCCTGGTTCTTTGCTGATTTCACTTCTGACAGGGCTTGGGGACCATATTACGGACTGGCGATTGAAACTGGGTTTCCCACTTGCAAGGCAAATGCCATCCCCTTTGTACCATCCCTCCACCCCACAGTCTCCTCTTTTTTTAATCAGCTCACTGTCTAAATAAACTACGTGTAGGTTAAGGGCAAGAAGTTTATTTCCCTTCTATTTCCTTTTGGAAAGGAGTAGTTAGGTGGGAGTGGTGAAGATGGAAGTCTCAAGGCCAATCTTTACTCCACACTTGGATTGGAATGCCAGAATTGACCTTCAGTTCACTTCCTATTTGAAATATCTGATTTTTTTTTTCAGAAACTACTGAGGATCACAACTGTTTTGCTTGCTTTACATCTTTCTTCCAATTCCAGTATTGTAAGAATGGAGTTCTACCAATCTGTTTCCCAAGTTGTGGTGCCTCTGTACCTATTCTCATGACAAATTTCCAAACCTTTGGTCTATGTTCCTCCTCCCCCCTTCCTGGGGATTTCTCTTTAGCTCTGCAATTGGCTACAGATCCATGTTCCATAGCAGCTAATTGTCTGGAGATGGTGATTGGGGTCTCCTGTGGGTTTTCTCAACAGCCCTACTTGGGGTTCTTTTCTTAAATTTAGGTCTTATTTGTCTTTATGTTTGTGCTGAAAGACCATTACTGGATTATTCTCTTTATGGCCATCTTAGTTACTCCATCCATAATTTATTTTATTCATAAAAGAATTTACAACCAGGAAGTAGAGATACCAGGGAAATGCGATTTGTAAATTGCTTTCAATGCAATATTTCTTAGCATGTTTTGGAAACGAATCCTCTTTGAGAATCTAATGGTAACTTTAGACTCATACTGTTCAGAGGTGGCCATGTAACCTAAATTTAACGTTTTTCAGTGATTTCATGAGCTTTTATAAAGAAACCAAACGTGATACTTAATTTTATGTGTTATCTTGATGAGGCTACAATACCTCGCTGATTTTTTAGAAATTAGTGAGGTTGCAAAGCAACCACTGAGACCCCTGGCTTCCTCCTTCTTCATCCAGGTGCACCCCAGCCCCCGTGCCTGTGTGCCCACTCGACCCAAGGACCCAAACTCATTCCAGTATCCCACTGGCAGGACCTCCTGCCCCAGCCACTGACGCAGACCCCAGGGCTTACTCCTTCTTCATCAAGGTTCGGGCCAGGAGGGGGCGTGGCCTCCACGGTAGTGGGCATGGCCTCTGCTGCAGGGGGTGTGGTCTCTGGGGGCAGCAGCCACTCATGAGGCGGCAGTCATTTTCCCCTCTCCCAGCACCCTGAACTCACATCTCAGTCCCCATTACTAACCCTGTAAAGAACTCTCTGGCTATCTCAAACACAAAAATCCAATGAGCCACTAGCCTATTCTAATTGCACCAAAATAGCAGTCAGCCCAAGTCTATTCTAGCTACAGCAAAATACCATGAGCACAAGAAGCTGTACAAGAACAATGTGAAAGAACACATCCTCTGACGTCCACTAGAGGCCTCACTAAAGTCACAGAGAAATACCTAAGAAGGATGTACTAGAGGGGGAAAAGTCATCCACCATCGACCGAGCTCACCAAAACCCTCGCACAGTAAGAGGGAACAGCGTTAGTGTACTGGAAGGTCCCATCTCTAGGCAACTGCGACAACGTGAAGAAACACGCAAATCCCCACTGCGAGGATGAAGAGAAGAGTCCAGAAACCTCAACAGGGTTACCCACAAATATGATCTCTTTGATAAGGAATTCAGAGATGAAATTCTGGTAATGTTCAATAAACTTAAAGAAATAGTGGAGCAGTCAGCAAAGAAAATACGGGAAGGAATGAGAGTAGAAATAGGAAAGCTACATTCAGAAATGTCATGAATAAAGCATTCGGTAGATGAAATAAAAAACACAGTGGATGCCCTTAATAGTAGAATAGCTACAGCTGAAGACAGAATCAGTGAGCTTGAAGATGAGCTGCAGAAAGCTCACAGGCAACCACAAATGATGGGAAAAGACCTCAAAATAGCTCTAGGTGAAACTAAGATGGAGGCGATGATTGTAAGAGGAATAATATTAGAATCATGGAGTACCAGAAGAATAGGGAGGCAGCCCTAATGAAATAGCCACAGTTAAAGAAATCATTGTTGAAAAGTTCCCAAAGCTGGAGAGTGCAGACGTCCAGATTATAGGAGCCCGAAGGGTGCCAGATAGAAAAGACCCTAATAAAAACACTTCAAGACATAGTGTAGTCAGAATGATAGATCCCATGGATAGGGACACAATACTGCAAGCAGCAAGATCAAAAGAGGAAGTCACATACAAAGGAGCACCCCTTAGATTCACAGCAGACCTATCAGAGGAAACCCTCCAAGCCCGAAGACAATGGTGGGATATAGTGAAAACTCAATGAAATGAATGCCTCACCAAGAATACTCTATCGGGCTAAGAACTCATTTAAGCTCGAAGGAATAATACACTATTTCATGGGTAAAAAACAGCTCAGGAACTTCATAGATTCATAACAAAACTTAAAAGGACTAAAGGGGCTACTGTAAGTTAAGAAAAACGCCTAAAAGCACAACAAACCCCTACAGAAAGATGCCACAAAACCCTGTGACAGTAACCTCTCTCAATGTCAATAGTCTGAATGCACCAATCAAGAGACATAAAGTAGCAAAATGGATTCAGAAACTGAACTCTACATTCTGCTGCCTACAAGAAACAAATCTGAATGGTCAGAGCAAACACAGACTCAAAGTCAAAGAGTGGAAAACAATCCTTCAAGCAAACAACTCCCTCAAAAAAGTCGGGGTGGCCCACTAGTATATGACAACATAGATTTCAGGTGAAAAAAGATTAGAAGGGCCAGTGACGGCTATTTTTTTTTTTTGCTTTAGGCAGGATTGGTTTCTTTGTTTTTTAAATTTTATTAGTGAATCACCGTGAGACAAAGTTACGTACTTACAGAATTTCATGCTTACGTTTCAGTCTTACAATGATCGAGTACCCATCCCTCCACTAGTGCCCATTTTCCACCATCAATGGTCCCAGCATCCCTCCCACAACCCCCACCCTGTCCCCTTCACACCACCCTGCCTCTGTGGCAGGGCACTCCCATTTGTTCATTCTCTCTTTTTGGGTGTTGTGGTTTGCTACAGAGGTATTAAGTAGGCATCATGTTTGGTCTACAGTCTATTTTCAACCCGTATCTCCCATCCCTAATAGGTCCGCCTAGCACACTTTGCTTGGTGATCCCTTCTCTATCAGAGCTGCTTCTTCACCAAGCATGTGAGGTCAGCCTCCAAGCTGTGGAGTACTCCTCTTGGTACTTATCTCTACTATTCTTGGGTGCTAGTCTCCCATTCTGTTACTTTATATTTCACAAATGAGTGCAATCTTTCTGTGTCTGTCCCTCTCTTTCTGACTCATTTCACTTAACATGATACTTTCCATGTTGATCCACCTATATGCAAATTTTATGAATTTATCTTTTCTAACAGCTGCATAGTATTCCATTGTGTTGATATACCAAAGTTTCTTTAACCAGTCATCTGTTCTCGGGCACTCGGGTTTTTTTACTATTGTAAACAGTGCTTCAATGAACATACAAGTGCAGATGTCATTTCTAATATACTTTTTCAAATCTCCAGGATATATTCCCAGAAGTGGTATTGATGCGTCAAATGAGAGCCCAATTTCTAAATTTTGGGAAGTGACCATATTGTTTTCCAAAAGGGCAGAACCAGTTGGCATTCCCACCAGCAGTGTAGAAGTGTCCCTTTCTCCCCACATCCTCTCCAACAGCGGTTGCTTTTGTTCTTTTGGATATGGGCCAATTTCTGTGGTGTGAGATGGTATCTCATTGCTGTTTTGATCTGCATCTCCCTGATGATTGGTGATGAGGAGCATTTTTTCATGTGTCTTTTTAGCCATTTGGATTTCTTCCTTGAGAAAGTTTCTGTTAATTTTATCCCCCATTTTCTGGTGGGGTTGGATGTTTTCTTCGTGTAGAGTTCAACCAGTGCTTTGTATATACTTGATATCAACCCCTTATCAGATGGGTATTGTGTAATATCCTTTCCCATTCTGTAAACTGTCTTTGCATTCTGGTCGCTGTATCTTTTGAGGTACAGAATCTTCTCAGTTTAAGATAATCCTATTTATTTATCTCTATTTCCACTTGCCTGGTTAGTGGCAAGTCCTCTTTGAAGATACCCGTAGCTTCAATGTCCTGGAGGGTTTTGCTGACCTTGTCTTCAATGTACCTTATGGATTCTGGTCTAATGTTGAGGTCTTTAATCCATTTTGATCTGACCTTTGTGCATGGTGTTAGGTATAAGTCTGAGCCCATTTTATTGCATGTAGCTATCCAGTGTTGCCAACACCATTTGTTAAAGAGGCTTTCCTTGCTCCACTTTACATTTCTTGCTCCCTTATCAAAGATTAGATAATCATATATTTGAGGTTGTGTGTAAGGGTATTCTACCATGTTTCATTGGTCTAGTACTCTGCCTTTGTTCCAGTACCATGCAGTTTTAATTATTACCACTTTGTAGTAGAGCTTGAGGTTGGGGAAGGTGATGCCTCCCATCTTCTTTTTCCACAAAGTGAAGGCCATTTTTTACTAATCAAAAGCTATGTACAGCAGTAAGAATTCACACTTCTAAACATATATGTACCTAGTGAGGGATCAGCTAAATACTTTAAGAAACTTCTATCAAATTTTAAGGAGGACATTGATAGCAAAACAATAGTAGTTGGAGACTTCAACACCTCGTTATCACCTCTGGATAGATCAACAAGATTAAAACTCAGGAAGGAAACACTGGCCTTGAAAAAATAAATAGAAGAGAGATGGCTAATAGATCTATACTGGGCTTCGCATCCCCATAAAAAAGCATACACATTCTTTTCCAGTGCACACTGAACATTCTTCAAAATAGATCATGTGCGGGGCCAGAGCGATAGCACAACGGGTAGGGCGTTTGCCTTGCACGTGGCCGACCCGGGTTCGATCCCCGGCATCCCATATGGTCCCCCTAGCACCGCCAGGAGTAATTCCTGAGTGCAAAGCCAGGAGTAACCCCTGAGCATCGCTGGGTGTGACCCAAAAAGCAAAAAAAAAAAAATAGATCATGTGCTGGACCACAAAGCATACCTCCATAGAATCAGGAAGAAAGAAATTGTATCAGCTATCTTCTCAGACCATGAAACACTAAAGATAGAAGTTAATCATGTACAGACACAGAGACCCAAATAATACACCCGGAAATTAAACAACTCAGTGTTGAACAAGGAGTGGGTCAGGAAGGAGATCAAGGAAGACATCAAAAGGTACCTGAAATCAAATGATAATGAAGACATGAGCAACCAGAACCTGTAGAGTGCAGCTAAAGCCATGCTAAGGGAAAAATTTATAGCTCTGCAAGCATATCTCTGGAAGGAAGAAAAGGCTCACATAAATAACTTGACGTTACAGCTCAAGACCTTAGAAAAAGACCAACAAAAGGAGCCAAAACCAGGCACAAGTAAAGAAGTAATAAAACTTAGAGCAGAAATTAACGACATGGAAACCCAAAAGACAATCCAAAAGATCAATGAAACCAAGAGATGGTTCTTTGAGAAAATAAGCAAGATTGATAAACCACTGGCAAGACTCACAAAGAAAGAGAGAGATAACCCTAATAAAATGAATCAGAAATGAAAAGGGGGACATCAAAACAGAAACCAAAGAAATTCAAAAGATCATCAGACTACTTTGAAAGTCTGTATTCCACGAAACAAGAGAATCTAGAATAAATGGATAAATTTCTGGATTCCTATAACCTCAGAAAGCTGAGCAAAGATGAGTTGGAATACCTGAATAGATCCATTACTGTCAAGGAAATTGAAACTGTAATCAAAAGTCTCCCCAGAAGCAAAACTCCAGGTCCAGATGGATTCACTAGCAAGTTCTTCCAAACATTTAAAGAGGACCTATTGCCAGTTCTTCTCGAGCTTTTCCAGAAAATTGAGGGAAAAAAAACAGTCCCAAACAGTTTCTATGAGGCACATATCACCCTAATATCAAAAGCAAACAGAGACACAAAAGAAAGGAAAATTACAGGCTGGTATCTCTGATGAATATGGATGTGAAGATCCTCAACAAAGTATTAGCAAATAGAATTCAAGAAGACATCAAAAAGATCATACACCATAACTAAGTGGGATTCATCACAGGGATGCAAAGATGGTTCAACATTTGGAAGTCAACAAAATCTATGATATCAAAAAAGAAAAGATAGAAAACATATGATCATATCAATAGATGCAGAGAAAGCATTTGACAAAATCCAGCGCCCGCTCATGATGAAAACTCTTACTAAAATGGGTATAGAAGGGACTTTCCTCAATATAGTCAAAACCATCCAACACAAGCCTATAGCAAGCATTATCCTTGGGGAAAAATTAAGGGCTTTCCCTCTAAGATCATGGACAAAACAAGGATTCCCACTCTCACCACTTCTGTTCAATAAAGTTCAATAATGATTGCGATAGCGAATCACAAGAAAAATACATTAAAGGCATCCAGATAGGAAAGGAATAAATCAAGCTCTCACTATTCACAGATGATATGATACAATATTTAGAGAACCCCAAAGCCCCTACCAAGAAAATCCTAGAAACGATAGACTTGTAAAGTCACAGGCTATAAAATCAATATCCAAAAGTCCATGGTCTTCCTATATGCAAATAATGAGAGTGAAGAAAGTGACATGAAAAAACAATCTTGTTCACAATCATGCTTCAGAAAATCAGGTACCCCGCTATTGCAGCTGCTTGACCTCGTATCTCTTCACTCTCAGCAATGAAAAACAAATCATCAAATGCTTCCTTTTTAGCAGGTCCGACTTTGGAAGGAGAAACTCCAAACAATAATACTAAGTTTTTGTTGAAATATTGAATGTAATCAAAGTAAAGTGAAAGCAAAGTGAAATTTATCGGCTACACATGCGGGGTGGGGGGCTGGGGAGGTGGGGAGAAAGGGGGTGCTATACTGTGATTCTTGGTGGTGGAATATGTGCACTGGTGAAGGGATGGGTGTTCGATCATTGTATAACTGAGACTAAAACCTGAAAAATTTGTAACTTTCCACATGGTGATTCAATAATAAATAAATAAATAAAATAAAATAAAATGCAGAAAAAAAGAAATAAAGAATAATATAATGTGAAGTAACCTTTAAAAAAATCAGGTACCTCGAAATCAGTTTAACTAAGGAGGTGAAGAACCTATACAGAGAAAACTTCAAAGTGACCACCATCACCGAGCTCTTCCAAAATCCTTTCTCGCAGCAAGAGAGGAATACTGATAGTGAACTGGAAGGTCCCACCTGCGTACCACCACAACAACATGAAGAAACAGCACAAATCCCTACCACGAGGAAAGGATGAAGAAAAAATTCAGAAGCCTCAATAGGGGTTACCAAAAACATGATCTCTCAGAAAAACAATTCAGAGAGGAAATGTTGAAAATGATCAATGAATGGTGGAACACGCATTCAAATTATAGGAGGACATGAAAGAAACAATGAAATGGACAGCCAACAAAATACAGGAAGAAATGAGAGCAGAAATAAGAAAGCTACAAGCAAAAGGGTCACTAATAAAGAAGTAATAATAAATATGAAAAAAAAAAACTCAGTGGGTGCCCTAAACAGCAGAATGACTACAACGGAAGACAGAATCAGTGAGGTTGGAGATGAGCTGCAGGGGACTTACAGGCAATAACAAACAATGGGAAAAGACCTCAAAAATAGCTTTAGGGTGAATCAGCTTCCTGGGGTATGAAGTTAAGAGAACAACATAAGAATCATTGGGGTACCAGAAGGACAGGGAGGCAACTTCAGTGAAAAAGTCACAGTTAAAGATATCATTGAGAACTTCCCAGAGCTTGAGAGAGCAGGCATCCAGATCCAAGTAGCCCAAGGGATGCCGGCTAGAAGAGACCCTAATAAAAACAATCCAAGACATATCATAGAATGACAGGTGCCACGGATAGAGACACAATACTGCAAGCAACAAGGTCAACGAAGGACATAACATACAAAGAATCACCCCTTAGATTTACAGCAGGCTTATCAGAGGAAACCCTCCAAGCCCGAAGACACTGGTGGGATATAGTGAAAACCTCAATGAACTGAACGCCTCACCAATACTTTATCTGGCTAAACTTGCAATCAAACTTGAAGGAACAATAAACTATTTCATGGATAAACAACAGCTAGGAACTTCATAGACTCAAAACCAAACTTAAAAGAAGGACTACAGGGGCTACTGTATGTCAAGAAAAACCACCACAAGTGCAACAAACCCCTATAGAAAGATGGCACAAAACCCCATGACAATGATCTCAATTAAATGGTCTAAATGCACCAATTAAGAGACACGAAGTGGCAAAATGAATTCAGAAACTGAACCCAACATTTTGCTGCCTACAAGAAGCACATTGGAACAGTCAGAGCAAACTCAGACTCAAAGTCAAAGCATGGAATACAATTCTCCAAGCAAACAACTCCCTCAAAAAAGTTGGGGTGGCCATACTAATATCTGACAACATAGATTTCAGGTTGAAAAAGATTAGAAGGGACAGCGAAGGCCATTTTTTATTAATCAAGGGATATATACAGCAGGAAAAAAATCACAACCTGAAACATATACACACCTAAGGAGGGACCAGCTAAATACTTAAAACAAATGCTAACAGATGTTAAGGAGGACATTACTAGCAACACAATGGAAGTCAGAGACTACAATACTGCTTTATTGCGTCTAGATAGATCAACAAGATTAAAACTCAGCAAGGAAACACTGGCTTTGAGGGAAGAGATAGAAGAGAGAGAGCTAATAGATCTGTATAGGGCTCACAAAAAGAATACATATTTTTTTTCCAGTACACATGGAATATTCTCCAAAATAGACCACATACTGGGTCACAAAACATAACTCAATAGAATCAGGAAGAAAGAAATTGTATCAACTATCTTCTCAGACCATGGTGCACTGAAGCTAGAAGTTAATCACACACAGACATGGTAAACCAAATCAAACAACTGGAAATTAAACAACTCAATATTGAACAACAAGTGGATCAGGAAGTAAATCAAGGAAGAAATCAAAAGAAGCTAGAAACAAATGACAGTGAAGCAGGAGTTAGCAGAACTTATGGGATTCAGCTAAAACTTAGTATTAAGGGGAAAATGTATAGCGCTGCAAGCATTTTTCAGGAAGGAAGAAAAGGCCCACATAAATATCTTGACTCCACAGCTTAAGATCTTAGAAAAGGAACAACAAAAGGAGCCAAAACCAGGCATAAAGAAATAACAAAACTTAGAGCAGAAATTAATGACATGGAAACCCAAAAAACAATCCAAAATATCAATAAAACCAAGAGCTGGTTCTTTAATAAAATAAACAAGATAGATAAACCACTAACAAGACTCACAAAGAAAGAGAGAGAGATAACCCTAATAAACTGAATCAGAAATGAAAAAAGGGGACATCACGACAGAAACCAAAGAAATTCAAAACATCATCAGAGACTACTTCGAAAGTCTGTATGCCAAGAAACCTAGAAGAAATGGACAAACTCCTGGATTCCTATATTCTCCCATGACTGAACCAAGGAGATTTGAAATACCTAAATAGACCTATTACTGTCAAGGAAATTGAAACTGTAATCAAAAGTCTTCCCAAAAACAAAAACCCAAGTCCAGATGGATTTACTAGTGAATTCTTTCAAACATTTAAAGAGGTCCTATTGCCACTTCTTCTCAAGCTTTTTCAGGAAATTGAAGAAACAGAAACTCTCCCAAAGAGTTTTTATGAGGCACATATCTCCCTAATATCAAAAGCGAACAGAAGCATCACTAAAACTGAAAACCATAGGCCAATATCCCTGATGAACATGGATGTGAAGATCCTCAACAAAATATTAGCAAATAGAATTCAACAAGTCATCAAAAAGATCATACACCACGACCAAGTGGGATTTATCCCGGGGGTGCAAGGTGATTTAGCATTCAGAAATCAATCACTATAATCCATCATATCAAAAGAAGAAAATATAAGAACCATATGATCATACCAATAGATGCAGAGAAAGCATTTGAAAAGATCCAGCACCCGTTTATGATGAAAACTCTCACAAAAAAATGGGTTTTGAAGGAGCTTTCCTCAATATAGTCAAAGCCACCTACTACAAGCCTTTGGCAAGCATTATCCTCAATAGAGAAAAACTAGGAGTCTTCCCTCTAAGATCATGGACAAGACAAGAATGCCCACTCTCACCAATTCTGTTCAATATCGTACTGGAAGTACTGGAAATAGCAATTAGGCAAGAAAAAGATATTAAGGGCATCCAGATAGGAAAGGAATAAATCAAGCTTTCACTACTCGCAGATGATATAATACTATATTTAGAGAACCCTAAAGCCTCTACCAAGAAACTCCTAGAAACAGTAAACTTGTGTAGTAAAGTTGCAGGCTATAAAATCAATACCCACAAGTCCATGGCTTTCCTATATGCAAAAAATGAAAGAGAGGAAAGCCATATGAAAAAATCAATCCCATTCACATTCATGCCTCAGAAAATCAAGTACTTCGGAATCAGCTTAACTAGGAGGTAAAGGACCTGCACAAAGAAAACTACAAAATGCTAATTCACAAGACAAAAGACAAAAATAAATGGAAACATATTCCCTGCTCAGGGATTGGGAGAATTAACTTTGTCAAAATGGCAATACTCAACAAAGAATTATACAGATTCAATGTAATCCCTATAAGAATACCCATGACATTCTTCAAAGAAACGGATCAGGATCAAACTCTCCTGAAATTCATATGGAACAACAACCCCCCATGAATAGCTAAAGCAATTCTTGGGAAAAAGAAGATGGGAGGCATCTCCTTACCCAAACTTAGACTTTACTACAAAGCAGTAATAATTGAAACAGCATGGTACTGGAACAAAGACAGAGTCAAGGATCAATGGAAAAGGGTGGACTATCCTTACACACACCCTACAATATATGGTCATCTAATCTTTGATAAGGGAGCAATAAATGTGAAGTGGAGCAAGGGAAGCTTCTTTAACAAATGATGCTGGCAAAACTTGACAGCTACCTAACACCAGACCTCTACCTAACACCATGCACAAATCTCAGATCAAAATGGAATAAAGATCTCAACATTAGACCAGAATACATCAGGTACATTGAAGTCAAGGGCAGCAAAACCCTCCATGACATTGAAGCTAAAGGTATCTTCAAAGATGACACGCTACTGGTCAAACAAGTAGAAACAGAGATAAACAAATGGGACTATCTTAAACTAAGAAGTTTCTGCACCTCAAAAGATACTGTGACCAGAATACAAAAACAATCTAAAGAATGGAAAGTATATCCACCAAATACCCATCAGATAAGGGGTTGATATCAAGTATATACAAAGCACTGGTTGAACTCTACAAGAAGAAAACATCCAACCCCATCAGAAAATGGGGAATGAAATTAACAGAAATTTTCACAAAGAAGAAATCCGAAAGGCCAAAAGGCACATGAAAAAATGCTCTTCATACTAATCATCAGGGAGATGCAGATCAAAACAGCAATGAGATATCATCTCACACCACAGAGACTGGCCCACATCCAAAGGAACAAAACAACGACTATTGGCAAGGATGTGCGGAGAAAGAGACTCTTCTTCACTGCTGGTGGGAATGCTGACAGGTTCATCCCTTTTGGAAAAAAGTATGCATGCTTCTCAAAATATTAGAAATTGAGCTCTCATTAGATCCAGCAATACCACTTCTGGGATATATCCCAGAGATGAAAAAAATATAGTAGAAATGACATTTGCACTTTTCTGTTGATTGCAGCACTGGTTCCAATAGCCAGAATCTGGAAAATACCTGAGTGCCCAAGAACAGATTACTGGTTAAAGAAACTTTGGTACATCTTCACAATGGAATACTATGCAGCTGTTAGAGAGGATGAATTCATGAAATTTGCATAAACGTGGATCAACATGGAGAGTATTATGTTAAGTGAAATAAATCAGAAAGAGAGGGACATACATAGAAAAATTGCACTAATTTTGGAATATAAAGTAAGAGAATGCGAGACTTACACCCAAGAATAGTAGAGATGTATACCAGGAGGATTGCTCCATGGCTTGGAAGCTGGCCTCACATGCTGGCGGAAAAGGCAGCTCAGATATAGAAGGGAACACCAAGTAAAGGGTGCTTGGAGGGCTCGCGCGGAATGGGAGATGCAAGCTGAAAGTAGACGAGAGACTGAACATGATGGCCACTCAATACCTATATTGCAAACCACAACACCCAAAAGAAGAGAGAGAGCTAAAGGAAATGCCCTGCCACAGAGGTGGGGAGGTGTCGGGAGATGGGGTGCAGGTGGTGGGAGGAATACTGGGATCACTGGTGGTGGAAAATGGGCACTGGTGGAGGGATGGTTACTTGATCATTTTATGATTGAAAGTAAGCACAAAAGTTTATAAGTCTGTAACTATACCTCACAGTGATTTAAAAACAAAAATTAAAAAAATAAAAATTTAAAAATAAAAATAAATTCTTTTTTGAAAAAGAAAGAAATTAGTCAGGTCTCCTGAAGAGTAGGGAATTCTGTCTTCCAGCTACCTTTAGACTTTAGACTGTAACAATTCATGTAATAATTTCCTACCTACCAAGACACCCTGGTGCTATTAGGACCTGCTAAATTTCAAAAACTTTTAAGCCAGTTTCCTAAGCTACATATTTATATGTGCATGCTTACTTAGATATTTTAGAGAAATATACAAGTATACAGACTCACCATGATTTATATGTCCTATTATAGTATTTGCTTCAACTGGAAAATTCTAATAATATGTATAATGACCACTGAAGAAGTTCATAAATGTTTGTGGGTGTGCACACACACATACACACACACACCATGTGTAATTCTTTAGAGGAGATATTTTGAAAACAACATGATCTAACTGCAAGTTCATTACATCTTTCACAGAATGATTCTATCACTCCTCTATTGGTGAAGAAGAAAGCAGCAATGCATTAAGATAAAAGTAACATCTCCTTGTAGATCTTGAAAAAATGTCACTATTTTACAGTTTAATATTTTATTAATTCTTTCACAATTCATTATTATGTTACTATTATTTATCATTTTACTAATTTATGATGCAATTATAAACATCTGCGATACTCTTGGGAGCTCCTGAGGATGAGGACAAGAATCCCTTCACCTGCTAGTGAGGCTCAGGATGCTTTCATTTGATGTCATTATTGTGTAAAGAATACTTACCCTGACTTTAGCCATCTCAGATGTAGAGAGAAAAATATATGTCAATCAGAAATAGATTCAATGCAGGAAATATAAAAATAAAATATTATATTCCATCATGTGCTCAAAATTTAAGATATTTGAATATTTTGTTTACTCACTGCATTTTGTGGTAATTTATACAAGTCAGAAAAAATGTTTGCAAATATTTTTTTAAAAGATGCATTTGAAAGATGATAAGGAGGTCCCTTGGCTTTTGCATTGCATATAACTGACTTGGGTACCATCTCCGACATCTCAGATGGTCTCCTGACCACCACCAGCAGTAACTACTGAACACAAAGCCAGGAATAACCCCTGAGCATTGCTGGATGTGGCCTTACTTCCAAAAATATTACAAAGATACATTGGAATCCCTAAAAACATTAGTAATAAAGGATAAAATAGTGTAAATGTTGATAGTTTATTAATGAAATTTCTGGACAGTATCACCTGCAATTTAACTGAATACTTTTCTTGATATTTGTGTAATAAAAATATCTGATATCCATATAATATTTATTGTAGTACATTTCCTCATAGGCAACTATCTCTAAAGATTAAGTAAGTAATATATAAGTTGACTAAGTAATTACTACATTTCTGGTCTCAAAGAAACGTTCTACTAAAGCCTCCTGATAACGTGAATGGCCAAAGAGAAACTTCTTTACATACCATTCTTTCATTCTTTTTTTTTTTCTTTTTGGGTCACACCCAGTGATGCTCAGGGGTTACTCCTGGCTCTGCACTCAGGAATTGCTCCTGGCAGTGCTTGGGGGACCATATGGGATGCCGGGGATCGAACCCGGATCGGCCGCGTGCAAGGCAAACGCCCTACCCGCTGTGCTATCGCTCCAGCCCCACCATTCTTTCATTCTTAAGACATTCTTTACGACCTCTGATATTCTTACGACCGGTTTCTAAGAGATTATGTTTTCAAAATAGAAAATAATATCTTCTTTTTATTGTAGGGACATATGAGAAAAATTAATAAATCACTTGAAGTATTTTGGGCTCCCTTGATAATGAGTGCTATGCTTTCAGAAGCATAACTATGTGCTTTGCAAATGATTTATCACTGTCCTTTGTATGTGTAAAGCACTCTGAGTTCCTTAAAGAAAGACATGAAATTGAGTGAAATTTTAATACAGGCCATAGTATAGAATGCACAGAGTTCATTCTGTTAGAGTGAAATTTTAATACAGGTCATAAATTAGAATGCATAGCATTTATTCTGTTACTACAATTTGGGGGGGAACAATGTGTGCTTGTAGCAGGGTACATAACAGCTCTTTTAGTCTTTTGAACTTAAATATTTCTTATCAGGACAACCAAACTAGCCTAAGACTTTTAGAGATAAAGTCTGTTATTTTATATGTTAGTCCATGTCACACTAGTTTTAAACTATTTTCTTATCACGCCTAAGTGGGCAATGAAATAAATCACATATAAGGGAAAGCCAAATTAGCAATATAACTGGTTCAATTGCAAATATTTGTGTGACACCTGATCTTAAAATGAGCTGCTTGAAACATTGATTTAAGAACTGGGACAATATAGCTGAGAAACATTCTAAGGAATGTTTAGAACCCTGGTGGTTCTGCCTACAGGGCATTCTGGTTGATGTGAGGACTCAAGGGTGCAGTGGTGATGGAGTTTATCAGGATCTCTGCTACACCCAGCAATGTTTTTGCTTTGTTTTTGTTTTGTTTTGTTTTGTTTCTGTGGAGGGTATTACACACATGTGCACACTGATGTCATTTTCCCACTGGAAAAGCCTGTGTTCTCCCCTGAACATGTCTCTCTCTCTCTCTCTCTCTCTCTCTCTCTCTCTCTCTCTTTCTCCCTCTCTCTCTCTTCCCCTTCATATTTCTCTCAGTAAGATTCTCAAAATAAAACTAATTTATTTCACAAAAATGAAGGAGATGGGAGGAAAAGTAAATGAACTATGTCAGGTGGTCAGAAAGAATGATAAAATATTGTTTTGAAGTTTAAGTAAAAATATAATTTCAAACATAGTATAAAAAGGTAAAGGGTGGAAAAGGTATTTACGTCTAAACTTTGCTATTCATCATGTGGCTATTACATATTTTGACTTTATTTTATAATTATCTACATTTCTTTGGATGCAATCATCTCTAGTCAATGCTCAGAAAAAAAACAGAGTAATAAACATTAATAGTTACTTATTTATAGTGGATATGAAGTGCCTTCATGTATTTCTAACATGTATGGCTACATACAAAATTCCACATAGCAAAAAGGAAGGTATATGTGATGAAAAAACAACAGTTAAAGAAATGATTGATAAGAGCTTCCCAGAGTTTGTAACTCTGTATCTCAAGGTGACTCAAAATAAATTTTTTTAATGAATTTCCCAGAGTTGAGGAATATAAATACCGAAATTCAAGAGGCTCAATAATAAATTAAATTAGGAAAACGCCTAGACACATTATGTTCAGAATGACAAAAGCTAAAGATTGAGACAGAATATTAAAAGCATCAAAATTACAAAAAAAAGAACTTGCATATAGAGGAAATACCCTAGTCACAACTGACCTATCAAATAAGACTCTTTGAATCAGAAAGAGTATGGAGTATAAAACAAAATCTCAATGAAATGATCACTTCAGCAAGAATACTTTTTCCAGTTAGATTGTCATTAAGATTTGAAGGAACAATACAGAATTTTAAAGACAGCAACAGCCTAGTAAATATAGTACTAAAACCATTTTAAGAGCATTAAAAGAGCTTCTTTAAAGGATAGGACAAACTTCCCAATATGTGACATTGAGTATGACACTTACTAATAGTTGACTGCTGCTAATTAAGAAAAGATATATTTACTCTTATCTTGCTAAGGAATTTTATACATTTTAAGTAATAAATGTATGTCTCATTTACATTGATTGTTCTTTGTCTAATCAGTTTTTTTTACATCCAGAGTTTAATTTCTTTATTTACATAGTTAAAATCATATGGTAATCAATCATCACAAATTGACATCTTGATTTATTTTCTGATATTTTCCTTTTTAAAGTTTTGTGTGAGCAAGTAATATTAAATAAATTTGTTATATGCCTAATAGGAGGGCAGGATGGGAGTCACAGGAAACCTGGGGACAATGCTTGGGGGAGGGTGGTATGCCTAGTGTTGGAACACTTTATGCCTAAACAACTCTAGCATCAACAGCTTTGTAAACCATGGTGTCTTAATAAAAATTAAAAAAAAAATAGTACTCCATTTAAAATGCAGCTAATTGAGCTTGCAGCAGAAATGTTTTATATCTGCTTTCTGGTTTTTTTGCATAAAATTTTAAATAATGTGTTCAAGAGTAAAAGTTAACTAAAATTAAATTTTTATCATCTCAAATCAAGAACATCATTGAAATAACTTTTTTATTTTTCTAGTGTGGAACTGTTAAATATACAAGAGTTCCCAATACTATTTGGTACATCTGTCTTGGTTTGTGCTAAGGTGTTGGCAGTTATATCCACTATTATTTTTATACAATTTGTTCAAATGTCAACATGGCAAACAAGCCACATTCATCTTTGTATTGTTATTATTAAAATTTTGAACTTGCAGAGCTGCTAAAAATGGTTTAGGGAACCTCTAAAAATCTCTGAGTTGTCGAATTAGCCTGACATGGGGACAAAGAGGAGTTGTAATATTCCCCAGGAAGTGTATTGGAGAATGAAGGCAGGAAATACTTCAAAGTGAAGAGACATTCTAGGATCCAGGATATACAGTGTTTCATTTGGAGAAAACACAAGCAAAATCTTGAGGCAAGTGATAGAATGGGTTAGTGAAATGATGATACTACAGAATGGAATGAACGCCACATTAGGAAAACTAAACAGGAAGAACAATGCTGGATCAAAAAAAGAAGAAATATGCCACATTAAAGATCTTAAACTTTTATCATGTAGTTACTCAAATCTCTGTTTTATGTTGAAGAGCAGAATTGTCGGTTTTTATTTTAGAAAGATTATTTTCACAAAGCATACATTTGGTGATAATAAAATTGGTGGTAGGGAATAATTCTTCTTTGAATAAAGAAAAGGACACTGTCTCTAAAATTCATGCATTGAAACGTATATTTGTTGGCAGTGTAATCAACAAAGGACTAGAGAATCCCATTGCACTCTCTCACCACCTGTATTTTGTGGTCTCAGGCCACTTCCCTACCGGGGACAGCTGATGCCATGTGGGTGGAGGAAAGAGGAAATAAATGAAGGCCAAGCTGGTTGGTGATCAGTTGTTCATTTATTCCATTCTCCCCACGTGCTTGTCCCATATCACTAAGTCCCTCATTACCGTCTCCTCCTGTGTCCCTTGCTCATCTCTCCACTCTCTGACTCACAGCCTTGATCTCTCTTTAGTGTCTCATCAACTCCTCTGAATTGGGAGTAGTAAAAGTGGGAGGGAGTCTGCTTGCACCCAGGTTGAGTAGCACAATCAACATATCAAAGCACTTCCTGAACACCAATCTGGCTCTAGGGTAAACTACCAAGTAGGGTTTATTTTTTCCTTTCCTTAATCCAATAATTTAATTAGTATATTAATTTACATCTTAATTCTACTTCTTAATATTATCTATTTTGTATGGACACAGTAAAAAATACATTAAGCTTATAGGGTGGCTATAAGCACTCCGGTACTTTGAGTCATATCCCAAGGCAGTAGGTACTTTCAAACATACTTAAATATTTTTTTTCCATCTTTAAGTACAATAAGAGTAGTTAAAGATGAGTGATGTTTCGGTTTCTTATTCAATTTATTCTGGAGAAAATAAACACTTAGAAATACAGATCTATGGTCTCCATATCAATAGTGCCAGTCCAGTAGCTAAGGGGTCTATAACAACTTAGAGATGTATTAATATCTCTGCACATGAATATATTTTATGTTTCATCATTTTTAGCTTCTTTTTCTTATCTTTATGTCAATATTTATTCTAAATAAGTAGGAGGAACAAAGTGGCCCATCAGAGGACTTATTGAAAACTAGGACCTGAAAATATGTCCTTCCTTCAAACACGAGAGAAGAATATAAACAAAACACAAAAATCTAGAAAGAACAAACTTGTACAAGTAATGTGGCAGGCTATAAAATTGACACACAGAAATCCATGGAATTCCTATTAGCAAAGAATAAAATTAAAGTGAGAGAAATTTAAAAACATACCATTCATAACTGCTTCTCAAAAGAAGCAAGTACTTGGGATTAGTTTAACAGAAGAGGTAAAAACATACATAAAGAACACTATAAATCACAACAGAAGAAATAAAAGAAAACACAAAGAAATGGAAACTCATCTGTTGCTCATAGATTGGAAGGGTTAACACTGAAAATGATAGTACACAAAGCACTATATATTCAATTCAATCTTTATAAAAATACTCTTATCTTTACTTTTTTAAAATTTAAACACCACTTATTTAAAATTTAACACCATTATTGTTTCAGGCATTCAATAATCTAATGTCAGCCCCACCACTAGTGTCATGTTCTCTCCACCAGTGTCCCCAATTTTACACCAATCCCTGGGTCTGCCCTCTTAGCAGGTAAAAACAAATTCTTTATATTGCTTGTTATAACAAAATGATAAATGAAATGATCATAAAATTTATCAATAAAAGTCAATTTGTGATATTTGTTCACTGTCACTGTATCACTGTCATCTCATTGTTCATTGATTTGCTCAAGCGGGCACCAGTAACGTCTCCATTGTGAGACTTGTTGTTATTGTTTTTGGCATATCGAATATGCTATGGGGAGCTTGCCAGGCTCTGCCATGTGGGCGAGATACTCTCGGTAGCTTGCCAGGGTCTCCAAGAGGAACAGAGGAATTGAACCCGGGTCAGCTGCATGCAAGGCAAACACCCTACCCACTGTGCTATGGCTCCAGCCCATTGAATAAGTAAATAACACAAATTGAGTAGATTGGCACTGACTGAGTTTTCCATGTTACAGTTTTTACTCATTACCTTGATGCCTTCTATGCAACTTTGCCATCAAATTTGATATGCTTCTATTGGGCTTTAGTACTGTAAAATTTAGAGAATATGTTGTACAGCTATGAATGTGGTCAAGTGTTCTAGGAGCTGTGGAAGAGGTCAGGTGTGGCAACTGCTAGCCTATTCAAAAAAGTGGGAGGGAGTCTGCTTGCACCTGTACCAAAAGTCCACAGAGTTTATGTTACATTGCTATAGTAATTAATACAATGTGCTACTCGAGTAAGGTATGGGCTGGAGCGATAGCACAGTGGGTAGGGCGTTCGCCTTTCAAGAGGCCAACCCGTGTTCAATTCCTCCACCCCTCTTGGAGAGCCTGGCAAGCTACCGAGAGTATCTCGCCCACATGGTAGAGCTTGGCAAGCAACCTGTGGTCAATATGCCCAAAACAGTAACAACAAGTCTCATAATGGAGACGTTTCTGGTACCCACTCGAGCAGATCGGTGAGCAACAGAATGACAGTGACAATGACATTCAAGGACAAACTCTTGTACCAATGGAATTGAATCAACAACTTGGAGTTATATCTTTAGGTATATAGACAACTAGTCTTTGACAAAGGATCTAAGAAAATGAAGTGAAGCAAGGAAACCCTCTTTAAGGGTGTTGGGAAAACTAGTCAGTCATGTGAAAAAAAATTAACTCAGACGCCTAACACCATGCACAAAAATCAATTTAAGATGGATTAAAGACTTCAATATCGGACCTGAATCCATAAATTATATTGTAAAAATGAGGCAGAGTCCTCTATAACTTTATTTATTTATTTTATAACTTTAAATCTAGAGGAATTTTCAAGGATTCAATACCATTGGTCAATAAGCAAAGATAAACAAATGGAACTACATCAAATTAAGAAGCTTCTATACCACAAAATAAATGATAACCAGAATAAAGACACTCCACAGAGTAGGAAACAATAGTAGCTAACTATTCATCTAACAAAGGGTTACATATCAAAGATATGTATATATATATGTGTATATATACATGGCACTTGTATAACTCAAAAACAAAAACAATCAACCTCATCAAAAATTCAGAAAAAGAGATGAATAGAAAATTTGTCTTAGGAGACATACAGATGACCAATAGTTTAATGAGAATATGTTCTGCATCCATTATGATCAGGGACATGAAAAATATTTTCAAACCAGTGAGACTAATACACATCAAAAAGAACAAATTAATAGCAACAGGCATGAATGTGCAGAAAAAGGAATATTTATTCACTTCTGGTGGAAATTTATACTAGCTCTTTTTTTTTAAATGAATATGGATACTACTCAAAATACTAAGAATTGAGCTTCCTTATGGCCCTGAAATTTAACTTCTTAGCATCTACCTCAAGAGCCTAAAAACTTTTAAAAAAAAGACATGTGTGTACCAATATTCATTACAACATTATTCACAATAATTTAAATCTTGGAAACAACCCAAGTATCCAAAAATAGATGATCCAATAAAATACTGCTTGAGTATATAAAAAAATAACAGAATTATCCAATTAGCGTCTATGTGGATGGAATTAAGGTTCTCTAACTGAATGAAGCCAGTGTGAGAAGAGGAACAGATAAAAATGATCTATCATATCAGGGCTCTAAAGAAGCATGAGCGTGACAAATGGCTAAAAGCAATAGAATCTGAGAACTTGTTTATAGAATTGAGTTTACCATGACAGTGAAACCAAATGAGAGTGTGTGGGGGGAGTGGGGGGTGGGGACATGGGGAGAGGCATTGCAGAGGATGTGAAGGCAATCTTGAGACATGATGGAAGAAAATGGACATTTTGGTGCAGGGTCTGCTTTTAGAACATTATATGCATAAAACCCTATATTTTGCAACATTGTAAATCACAGTGACTAAAATACATTTTTAAAACCTATGCACAAGTGTCTATAGCAGATTTATTTATAAAACTCAAAACTTGGGGAAAAACAAGTTGTCCTTCAGTAGGTGAATGAATCAATCAATACTGGTACATTTTGATAATGTAATGTTATCCAACAACAATAAGCTTCATGACAGTCTAGAAAAAAACAAAACTATGGAAGACGTAAAATTGCCATTGTTTCCTAGGGGTCAGAGGGAAGAGAAGTATGACTAGATATAGCATCAAAGATTTTTAGGGTACTGTAACTATTCTGGTAGGTGCATACATTGTATATTTATGAAATCCCATAGAATTTATTAGTTAACTTAATGTAAATTATAAATTCTGTGTGTGATAATGTGTCCATTGTCTACTCATAAATGAAGTAAATGTACTACCCGGGCTCTAATACTGATAATGAGATTGTTCTTGGAGGATGGGGATATTTGGGTATGTAGAAACTGTATTTTCTATTCCATTTTTCTGTAAGCCTAAAATTGTCTTTTGGGGAATATTATATTATTTTACTAAACGGACTAACATTTGAAAATATTTATGAATGAAACGAGATCTATGTTAATGCATTTTTCACAAACCATAGTTTCCTTGGTTAAAGTGGGAATTTAGAAATCAGAAATCAACCCTAACGAGCAACTTAATGAGTTACAGTATTCTTTGCAGCCAATATGACTGGTATTTTTTTCCAACCTAGCATCTTGGTTTAAATGAGTCACAACTTACATTACTCATTAATAACAAGTTATTTTCCTAGTGACCCCCAACACTATCATTCTATCCATCATTCTAATTTTGCATAAGATACTAAAGAAATTGAAGAAATCCAGAGTTTTCCTATGTTAAACTTATCATGTTAAAATAGCCTTAACCTAAAAGTTAAATTTTTCCAAGATGCTTTAACAAAAAAGCCCTTAACTCAGCTCTCCTCTGTAAAAGTGAGAATTGTGCCTTATGGGTGTGGTGAACATCCAATTATTTTTCCTGCATTTCCTATTCTCAGAGTTTGGTGGAAGGAAGCATTTGTTTTATCTTTAATAGCTTTGCTAATAGTGTCAATGTTGAACATTATTTATTTTTAGAATGTTAATGGTTTTTCTTTCTGTATACAATCCCAGCAGTGAGCAGACTTAACAAATCTCTAAAATAAACTCATTTACTCAGACATTCTCATATTTGTCACTTTGAAAGATTGAGCATCAGTAAGAGAAGCAATTCGCCTTCTCATGCAAAATACGTTTATGTCCAGGCCAGAATTTCTTCATGTTTAAATATGGAGATAAGACCTAGTCACTATCAGTTTTCTAACTTATTTTTGTTTCTCTCTCATCCATCTCTTGCCCAATTTCGATGGACCATCAATCTAAGGCTTTAGGTCATTTATAGAAGCATGTGCTCCAGCAAAGTAAAGATTGAAATCTTCCATTTTATTTAGAAGATAATTTCAGACTGAGGAAAAAATAATTGAGGCCCACAAAGTTTTTTTCATGAACTGTAGATTTTCTCAAAGCATAAAGGAATCAACTGGTCTAAATTTTGAATTACAGGCCTAGAGTAAGTGGGCAAATTTTGCAGGGGATTATTTCTGTTGATGGAAATACATGTATAGTATCAACAGAACTAGACTAAGAGAGGGTAGTTTATAATTTCATAATTTCTTTCATAATTTCTCTCTTTTTACTCTTAGGGGTAGCAATATAAGCATTTGAACTCTATTTTTACTATAATAGTATATTCATTGCAATACTCTGCCTCTTTAGTTCACTGCAATATTCTATTTGTAATATGTGATTTTCCATATTTCTGCTTTCTCTACCCATTATTTTCCTAATTTAATTGCTCTTTTATTCTGAATTTTGATGTTTTCTGCAAAAAAATTAAACACTTTCAGAAAATGGTACCCATGAAAAGAGAAAGTGACAGCCAAAATGTCTGACCCATGCAAAGGCGACCAATTCTAATGTGACTATACTAACTATAAAAAAAAAGTCATCTGAGCTGGTTCCCACACGGCCGCAGGGACTTGGGACCCTTGCCGCCGCCACTTCCCGCATCCCACCGCCCCAGCTTTCCCGTCTGTCCGGCTTCCTCCAACCCAGCCTTTTCCCAGGTAATCGGGAGACTCCCAGCCACGCCTCCCGAGTGCGCCCCTGGTTCCCACGCGGCCACCGGGACTTGGGACCCTTGCCGCTGCCATTTCCCGCGTCCCACCGCCCCAGCTTTCCTGTCTGTCCGGCTCCCTCCAACCCGGCCGTTTCCCAGGGGACCCACGTCCCAGGAGCCCCTGCTAGGAAGAAACGGGGGCGTGGCCTGAAAGGGGTGTGGTCTAAAAAGGGGCGTGGCCTCCTGCCAGAGCGGCGGCCACTAACGCGGCCGCAGATATTATTTCCTACTTTAGCACATTAGGTATAGTCTTCTTGCTTTGAAAATCGCTTTAACACATCTCATACACTTATGCGAACTAGCCTATCAGCTCTAAGTTTAGAAAAATTATCAGTGAATAAGAGAAGCTTAGCAAAGCTTTTGTAAGGACAACTTAGCCTTAAGTCTTCATTAAAGCCCCAACATCAATCAGAAAGAAAAGGCTGAGTGTAAGGAAGACTTCTAGAATAGGAATAAAGCTGCTATCAGCAATAGCACAAACAGAGCCCCTCCTTCTCTCAGCAAGAGGTAGTAGGAATAAACACCTACAAAGTTCCAATCCTATACTTACATAACAATATGAAGAAGCAGCGAAAATCCCCTCCAGGAAGAGAGGGAGAAGAAAAGATACTAGAAACCTCAAAAGAGGCTCCCAACATCTACGACCTCTCAGATAAACAATTCAGAGAAGAAATCTGGAGGAGAGTCGACCTACTCCAAGCAACCATGGAACAGACGTCCAATAAATTAAGGGAGGAGATGAATGAATCACTGGAAAGATCTACCAAAAAAATGCAGGAAGAAATGAGAGCAGAAATTTCAAACCTACGAACGGAAGTCACACAAATAAAGGAAACGGTAGATGAATTAAAAATCACAGTACATGCCCTCAACAGTAGAATGACTACAGCCGAAGACAGAATCAGCGAGCTTGAGGATGAGCTGCAGAAAGCTTACAGACAACAACAAATAATGGCCAAAGACCTCAAAATGGCTATAGAGCGAATCAGAGCCCTGGGCGATGACTTCAAGAGGAACAACATAAGAATCATTGGAGTACCAGAACCACAGGGAAGTAACCCCAATGAAAAAAACATAGTCAAAGACAGCATTACTAAGAAATTCCCAGAGCTGGAGAAGGCAGGCGTCCAGATACAAGAAGTCCGAAGAGTACCAGCAAAAAGAGACCCAAATAAAAAGACTCCAAGGCATATCATACTCAGAATGGCGGATGCTGTAGATAGAGACACAATTCTACAAGCAGCAAGGTCAAAGAAGGAAATCACATACAAAGGAGCACCCCTCAGATTTACAGCAGACCTGTCAGAGGAAATTCTCCGAGCCCGAAGACAATGGTGGGACATAGTGAAAAAACTCAACGAAATGAATGCCTCACCAAGAATACTTTATCCGGCCAAACTCTCACTCAAACTCGAAGGAACCATACGCTATTTCTCAGATAAACAACAGCTCAGGAACTTCATAGACTCAAAACCAAACTTAAAAGAAGGTCTAAAGGGGCTACTGTAAGCTAAGGAGGAACCTCATAAGAACAACTAACCCCACAGAAAGATGACACAAAACCCCATCACAATAATCTCTCTCAATGTCAATGGCCTAAATGCACCTATCAAGAGACACAGAGTGGCAAAATGGATCCGGAAATTAAACCCAACATTCTGCTGTTTACAAGAAACACACCTGAACAAACAGAATAAACACAGACTCAAAGTCAAAGGATGGAAAACAATCCTGCAAGCAAACAACTCCCTTAAAAAAGCTGGAGTGGCCATCCTAGTATCCGACAATATAGATTTCAGGTTGAAAAAGATTAGAAGGGACAGCGAAGGCCACTTTCTATTCATCAAGGGATATGTACAACAGGAGGAAATCACACTCTTAAACATATATGGACCCAATGAACGACCGGCTAAATACTTAAAACAACTCCTTACAGACCTCAAAGAGGACATCACTAACAGCACAATAGTAGTAGGAGACTTCAATATCCCCCTATCACCTCTGGATAGATCAACAAGAACGAAACTCAGCAAGGAAACACTGACTCTGAAAGAAGAAATGGAAGAGAGAGGCCTAATAGACCTATACAGGGCTTTACACCCCCAAAAGAAAGAATACACATTCTTTTCCAGTGCACACGGAACATTTTCCAAAATAGACCATGTACTGGGCCCAAGAACATACCTCAATAGAATCAGAAAAATAGAAATTGTATCAACCATCTTTTCAGAACACGAAGCGCTGAAGATAGAAGCCAACCACACACCGACACGGAGAACCAAATCAAACACCTGGAAACTAAACAACATAATGCTGAACAATGAGTGGGTCAGAAAGGAAATCAAAGAAGAAATCAAGAAATACTTAGAAACAAATGAAAAGGAGGACACGAGTTATCAAAACCTATGGGACGCAGCTAAAGCCGTGTTAAGGGGAAAATTTATAGCTCTCCAAGCATTCCTCAGGAGGGAAGAAAGTGCCCACATAGAGAATTTGACTTCACAGCTCAAGACCTTAGAAAAGGACCAGAAAAAGGAACCCAAACCAGACCGAAGGAAAGAAATAATAAAAATTAGAGCCGAAATTAATGACATCGAAACCAAAAAGACAATCCGAAAGATCAATGAAACAAAGAGCTGGTTCTTCGAGAAACTAAATAAGATTGATAAACCGCTAGCAAGACTCACAAAGAAAGAGAGAGAGAACCCTAATAAATCGAATCAGAAATGAAAAGGGGGAAATCATAACAGAAACCAGTGAGATTCAAAAGATTATTAGAGACTACTTCGAAGGTCTACACGCCACAAAACAAGAGAACCTAAAAGAAATGGATGAATTCCTTGACTTCTACAATCTCCCAAGTCTGAACAAAGAAGACTTGGAATACTTGAATAGACCCATTAATGTTAAGGAAATTGAAACTGTAATAAAAAATCTCCCCAAAAGCAAAAGCCCAGGCCCAGATGGATTCACTGCTGAATTCTTTCAAACATTCCAAGAAGACCAGTTGCCAATTTTCCTCAAGCTTTTCCAGGAAATTGAAAAAACAGGAACTCTCCCAAATAGTTTTTATGAAGCACACATCGCCCTAATACCAAAAGCAAACAAAGACACCACTAAGAAAGAAAATTATAGACCAATATCCCTGATGAACACTGATGCGAAGATCCTCAACAAAATACTAGCAAATAGGATCCAACAACTCATCAAGAAGATCATACACCATGACCAAGTGGGATTCATCCCGGGGATGCAGGGATGGTTTAACATCCGGAAATCAATCAACATAATCCATCATATCAACAAAAGTAAAGATAAAAACCATATGATCATATCAATAGATGTAGAGAAAGCATTCGACAAGATTCAACATCCGTTCATGATGAAAACTCTCACCAAAATGGGTTTTGGAGGAACTTTCCTCAAGATAGTCGAAGCCATCTACCACAAGCCTACGGCAAGCATTATTCACAATGGAGAAAAACTAAGGGCCTTTCCTCTAAGATCAGGCACAAGACAAGGACGCCCACTCTCACCACTTCTCTTCAATATAGTACTGGAAGTACTCGCGATAGCTGTTAGACAAGAAAAAGAGATCAAGGGCATCCAGATAGGAAAGGAAGAAATCAAACTCTCACTATTTGCAGATGATATGATACTATATCTAGAGGAGCCCAAAGCCTCTACTAAGAAACTCTTAGAAACAATAGACTTATACAGTAAAGTTGCAGGCTACAAAATCAATACGCAAAAATCCATGGCTTTCCTATATACAAACAATGTGGCAGAGGAAAGGGACACGAAAAAAGCAATCCCATTCACAATCGTGCCCCAGAAAATCAAGTACCTCGGAATCAGCTTAACCAAGGATGTAAAAGACCTCTACAAAGAAAACTATAAAACGTTACTCCATGAAATAAAAGAAGACATGAGAAAATGGAAACATATACCTTGCTCATGGATAGGGAGAATCAATATTGTCAAAATGACAATACTCCCCAAAGCATTATACAGATTCAACGCGATCCCCATAAGTATACCCATGACATTCTTCAATGAAATGGATCAAGCAATCCTAAAATTCATATGGAACAACAAACGCCCACGGATAGCTAAAACAATTCTTGGGAAAAAGATGATGGGAGGCATCACCCTCCCCAATCTCAAACTCTACTACAAAGCGGTAACAATTAAAACAGCATGGTACTGGAACAAAGGCAGAGCCGTAGAACAGGGTGGAATATCCCTACACACAACCCCAAATGTATGACCATCTAATCTTTGATAAGGGAGCAAGAGATGTGAAGTGGAACAAAGAAAGTCTCTTCAACAAATGGTGCTGGAACAACTGGACAACCACATGCAAAAAAATGGGCTTAGACCTTGACCTGACACCATGCACAAAAGTCAGATCAAAATGGATTAAAGACCTCAACATTCGACCACAAACCATAAGGTACATTGAAGACAAGGTCGGCAAAACCCTCCACGATATTGAAGATAAAGGTATCTTCAAAGGTGACACAGAACTAAGCAATCTAGTAAAAACAGAGATCAACAAATGGGACTACATTAAACTAAAAAGCTTCTGCACCGCAAAAGATACAGTGACCAGAATCCAAAGACTATCTACAGGATGGGAAAGGATATTTACACAATACCCATCAGATAAGGGGTTGATATCAATGGTATATAAAACACTGGTGGAACTATACAAGAAGAAAACATCCAACCCCATCAAAAAATGGGGCAAAGAAATGAACAGAAACTTTACCAAGGAAGAGATACAAATGGCCAAAAGGCACATGAAAAGGTGCTCTACATCACTAATCATCAGAGAGATGCAGATCAAAACAACCACGAGATACCACCTCACACCACAGAGACTAGCACACATCCAAAAGAACAAAAGCAACCGCTGTTGGAGAGAATGTGGGGAGAAAGGGACCCTTCTACACTGCTGGTGGGAATGCCGACTGGTTCAGCCCTTCTGGAAAACAATATGGACGACTCTCAAAAAATTAGAGGTTGAGCTCCCATTTGACCCAGCAATACCACTGCTGGGAATATATCCCAGAGAGGCAAAAAAGTATAATTGAAACAACATCTGCACATGTATGTTCATCGCAGCACTATTTACAATAGCCAGAATCTGGAAAAAACCCGAATGCCCTAGAACGGATGACTGGTTGAGGAAACTTTGGTACATCTATACAATGGAATACTATGCAGCTGTCAGAAAAAAGGAGGTCATGAATTTTGTAGTTAAGTGGATTGGGCATGAAAAGTTTCATGCTGAGTGAAATGAGTCAGAAAGAGAGAGACAGACATAGAAAGATTGCACTCATCTAGGGTACATAGAATAACAGAGTGGGAGACTAACACCCAAGAATTGTAGAAATAAGTACTAGGAGGTTGACTCCATGGCTTGGAGGCTGGCCTCACATTCTGGGGAAAGGGCAACTCAGAGAAGCGATCACCAACTATAATATAGTCGAAGGCCATGTGGGGGAAGGGAGTTGCGGGCTGAATGAGGGCTAGAGATTGAGCACAGTGGCCACTCAACACCTTTATTGCAAACCACAACAGCTAATTAGAGAGAGAAAACAGAAGGGAATACCCTGCCACAGTGGCAGGGTGGGGTGGGGGGAGATGGGATTGGGGAGGGTGGGAGGGACACTGGGTTTACTGGTGGTGGAGAATGGGTACTGGTGAAGGGATGGGTTCCCGAACTTTGTATGAGGGAAGCAAAAGCACAAAAGTGTATAAATCTGTAAATGTGCCCTCATGGTGATTCACGAATTAAAAATAAATAAATTAATTAAAAAAAAGTCATCTGAATGCCAAATTCTATTACTTTCAACTGCTACTCTATTTAATTCATGTTTTCCTCTTTATCCATCTTTCTAAAATGCACAGAATGAAAGTGAGATTTATATCTTCAAATTCTGGTTTCATCTTACTTTCTGATTAGGGTAGTCAATCCCTTCAGATATCTATGTCCCCTCATCTAAAGAATGAGATATTTATAATAATTAGCCATTGGGTCATTCTGACGTTTCCATGACTTAGTATTTAGAAAGTAAAGAGAATATTTATATACAAGTTTGTCTTTCTTTTTGTTACAACACCCATTCCTTCACCAGTGTACTTTTGCCACCACCAATGGTCACAGTTTCCCTGTTCCACTCCCCACATCCTATCCCCCATTGCCTACCTATATCTCTTTCTGTCTCTCTGTCTCTCTGTCTCTTTCACTCTCTCACTCTATCTCTTTTTCTCTTTCTCCCTCTCTTATCTTATTTCTCTCTCTTTCCTTTTGGCAATTATAGTTTGCAATACAGATAATGTCAGGTTATCAAATAAATTTACCTGTGTCCTCACCCCACACACAATCTTGTGGCAAGATTACAACCATTGGCCTATCCTCTGGCTCCTGTTTAACCTCACCTTGGACATTACTCATATATATACATATATATATTTATGAGTATCTATATAGATTATATATAAATATATATATATTATATCCCACAAATGAAAATTCACTGAACTAGCAAGTGGAAGCAAATAAACAAATGGAACTACATGAAACTAAGAAGCTTCTACACCTCAAAGGAAATAGTTTCTAAGATACAAAGACAGTCAATAGAATAAGAAAAAATATTTACCCAATACCTATTTAATAAAGGATTAATATCAAAATTATATAGGACTGGTAGAACTTTAAAAGAAAATAACATCCAACCCTCATGAAAAAAATGGGAGAGGGATTGAACAGAAACTTCCTCAAAGAAGAAATTCAAATGGCCTAAAGGCATATGAAACAAATGGTCTACATCACTAATCATCAGGTAGATGCAAATCAAAACAACAAGATATTTTCTTACACAACAGAGACTGGCACACATCGAAAAGAATGAGAACAACTACTGCTGGTGCAGATGTGGGGAGAAAGGAGCTTTCATTCGTTGCTGGTGGTAATGTTGACTTGTCCAGTCTTTTGGTGAACAATATGGACATATCTCAAAAAATTAGAAATTGAGCTCCCATTTGACCCAGCAATACCACTTCTGGTAATAAAACCTAGGGGCCCAAAATTTGCACTTCAGTATTCATTGCAGCACTATTCACAGTAGTCAAAATCTGGAAAAAACCCAAATGCCCAAGAACAGATGACTGGATATAGAAACAGTGGTATATCTATACAATGGAATACTATGCAAATGTTAGGAAGAATGAAGTCATGAAATTTGCTTATATGTGGATGGACATGCAGAGTATCATGTTGAGTGAAATGAGTCACTCAGAAGGAGGAAGATAGGTATAGAATGACAAGTGTTTTTAAACTATTGCATTTTGTCATCACCAGAAAATCTGCCCAAATCTTCATGAATTTTTCCTTTCTGCCACTCCCAATTGACTCTTCACCTATGTTGCTCAGAAGAATTCTACGAGTAATCAAAGTGTACAAGCAGGCAAGTGCACAAATAGCCTTACCATTTGATTGTTAGCTGGGTCTATATGGCTTCATCAATGACTGGCTATCTAGTTAAAACATGCTATTTTGACTTGAGGGTTAAAGCCAATTTCTTAAACCAATTAAACCAAATCCTTTAATTATTTTTATTTTTTTGGTTGTTACTGGCTCCATTTAATTATTATTTTTATTTTATAAAGTAGTTCACAATATTTGATTACATTTAAAATTCAAACGCCAATTCCACCACTGTTACACCTTCCCATCACCATATTTCAGGTGTTTCTATCCCGAACCCCAATCCCTGCCCCAAATCAGAACCTAAATAATATATTTTTCCCCCTAAGGTTGGTTGCCTCCTATTTTGAATCCCATCAAATGTGGTGCGGTACTCTTGGAGTATGGGTAGGGTGTGTCCTATGAAGTGTCATGCAGTTGCAAATGTGGCCGCGCAGTCCAGGAAAGGGTTCACTCATGAGTGAGGCTCGGCCCAAGCATGTGGAGAGCTGCTGTGAACACAATGGTGGTTGAGTTCTGGAGATTCTAGGCTGCCAGGGATGGGTTGTTTGGGGTGGGGAAGGGTCTCCTCCACCGTTTCTGGGGCGCCCCTAGTGAAACAGCCTGGTGCAGGGTCCAGTGGCATGATTATGGTGAGTGTAATATTATGCTCCCTTCCAGGAGAGAAGGACATGTGATCTGGATGGTGGTCAATAACAAGATAATTTGGTCAGCCAGGGGTGGCTTATGGGTATGACTGCTCAGTTGCTCAGTTGCCAGAGATGGGGATACAGGCAGGGGATCTCCATTCCTGGTCCCATTGAACCCAGAGTTCTCAGTCACAAAGTCCCACATACTTGGGTTTTCTGGGGGTTCACTTGTGGTTGAGGCTCTGCCTGAGCATGTGGAGTGGCCATGAGCATGGAAATGATTGAGTTCTGGAAGTTTTTGGCTGCTGAGGCTGGGTCCTTTGGGGCAGGGAGGAATCTCTCTTGGCCCCCTCTGGGGCACCCAAAGTAAAGCAGCCTGGTGCGGGGTCAGTTCCTTTAATTCTTAACTCCACCTTTAAATCTGTTTTTTTTTTATTGTCAGTAACATATAGTAGGGAATGGACAAGATTAAGCAGTATATTTGCATGTTCACATAATTTGTACAAAAATTGCATAAATGCAAACACTTTCATTGTAATCTGTATCTTTCCTTACCAACTCCCATTTTCCCCTTCATCGCTTTCAAATATACCCCCCATGCCTAGACATGCATACATATGGGAATTATTTTTAGGATATGACTACAGAAAGTTTGAAGGAACACTCAGTTTTGTTTTCTGGGAGAATATTTAAAATGTTTGTAGTAATATGTTTTTATGACAATTATTGCTTATTTTCTCAGGGTAATACAACTTATAAATGCTTCTCATTCTTTCCAATTCAATGATTAAATATTTATAAGCATACTTAAGATTAGACACTGTACAAGAAACTTAAGATGCATTGAAATCATAAAGCTCTCACAAGAAGTTTAAAGGTATTTTTTAAGCGACAGCAATCTTAGAAATGTCTGACATTGCATGTAATTTGTTACAAATTTACTATATTTTATTAATGTATACATATAACCATTTTCTGAATGCATAAATTCTGTTTTCTCTTTCTTCTTGGGTGCAATATGATTAATATTTTTTGTTATCCTGGGGACCAAACTCAGGCCCTCACACATGCAAGGCAAGTGCTTTTCCACTGACCTACATCTGTAGTCCTAGAACTACAGTGTTATTTCATGTTGTTAGACATATGATTTTGATTGTATCCCATTGCCTGTAGTTGTCCTGTCTTATTTTTTTCTTATTAGTGGCAGTTTTTTTTTCCTTTTTTCTACGATGGAGAATCTTAAAGAATACTAATCAAGAACGCTAAATAAAGTCCTTTAAATTTGGTTTATCTTAGAAGACTATGATAATACAGTGTCCTTCTGCACAGTAAATAGCAGATACTACACATACCTATGAAACAAATGGTCTCTCTCTATCATTTAGTTGAGGGTGTATTTGCAGGTCTTATTTATAGTTTTTTCCTATTCATGTCTTATTTTAGAGAAATGATTCACCAAGTCTAGTCCAACATTTTTTTTTCCTTTTTGGGTCACATCCAGCTATGCTCAGGGATTACTCCCGGCTATGCATTCAGGAATTACTCCAGGCAGTGCCAGGGGGACCATATAGGATGCTGGAGATCGAACTTGGGTCGGACGCATGCAAACAAATGCCCTACCTGCTGCACTATCACTTCAGCCCTTAGTCCAACTTGTAAGGAGGTTTGTAGCAATGGAAGAAATTAACTTCTGTTTCTTGGTAGAGATTAATGATTTGATGCAATTAAGCATGCTTATTTGTAAATCTTGAAGAAATATTTGTCTTTATTTATATTGCATGGGTTAATGAACATTTATTTTATGCTACATTGTTTTGTTATTCAAATTCTTCAGGCTTTTACCATTAGACATTCTTGCAGCGTTTCAGTCTTTGACTTGTCTTTGTTTTTTGATCACTTCATTATTTTTCTCCCACTGCAATGTTTCCTAGATCCACCTTGTGATTTTCCTGCACCAGAAAGTTAATTCCTAGACTTAAATTTCCAACTTTGATGAGAACAATATTTATAAATCAAGATCTGGATGCTGTTTTTGTCTGTTGCTCAAGTGGGAAGCCTAATTGCCTCCATTATATTCAGTGAATAGTATTTACGTTCAGTAAATACTCAGTAATGTATTTACCAATAATAACTAAAATATACAACTAGAGTATATGTATACATTGATTGTTGTTTCTAGATCTACCCACATATGATCAATATTAATCTAAGCATGAGTTTATGCTGATGTTTCTAACTGTAATCTAGGTAGAGTTTGTTCTATCCTCCCCTCTTTGCTGTTATATTTGTCTACAATAGTGAGACACCCTGAGCCTAAAAATCTACCTCTTTTCCTTATTTATCTACCTCAAATGTATATTTATATCTAACAACATAACATCCTTTCAGTAATACATTTGTACTTTCAAGAGAAAAAGTAAATTTCCACCTAGAGTACGGTTTATATATGGTCTCCTTTTGTCTTTACCTTAACAGTTTCTTTTGTTTTGATCTATAAATGTGAGTTTCATAGCTGAAAAAATATTTTCCCCAAGGCTACATAGATCATTTCCCTTTAACCCATCTACATTAGAGCAGATACACCATACATTTATAGCAGCATTTAATTCATTTGTCCTTGAACATCCCGGTCAACATTTTCTTCTTCTTAGTTTACCTACATTGAAGTTTACTATTTTTTATATAAATTTATTTATTGAATCACCATGAGAACAGTTACAAAGATTTTGGATTTAAGTCACAGTCATACAATGAGGAAACATCCGTCCCTTCATCAGTGCACATTTTCTACCACCAAAAACCCCATTATACCCCCCATCCCACACCCTCCCCCTACCTGCGTTACAAATGATGTCCACATTACTCTCTACTTTGATTAAATTCAATATTTCTACACCAGGCCCTCCATTATTATTTGGGATTTCCCCCCAACATGCAGACCAGCTGAAAAGTCAACATTGCACAATTTGTTTTCTATTGCTGATTATGAGTAGCATATGATGTCACGTGGCCGCACAGTTTTAGAATTCTAAAATTTTAATAATTAAATCTGGAGGGATTTCTGCCAAAAGCTACTGGGTTCCGAGATTCATTCTTGTGTCTCTAGGATCATGGCTGTTAAGCAGCTTAATCTGTAGCCAGAGGGGCAGTTTGTGGGCAGCGATTCAGCGCCTTGCCCTGGTGGGGTGGACAAGGGCCATCTCCACCTCCATCCCGTGAGGCCCCTCATGACTAGTCACTGCTGGCCCATACCTGACCAGTGGTCTCTGGAAGATGGCAGCCACCAAGCTGTCAGGGGGAATAGGCGGAGGGACGACACCTTTTCCTACCTGGGGTGGCCCGGTGCCAATAACCTAATGCGAAGACCTGACATAGATCTGTCAAAAGCTGCTGGGTTCCAAGATTCGTTAGTGTGAAGTTTACTATTTATGATGCCAAATATTTTACAAAACCATGCATTTATCATATGTCTAACATCTTTTAAAACTCAGTAAGAGCACTGAAATTCTAGTACCTACTCAGAAGTTCTACCATGAGAATATATCCCATTATTTTCCACCCACACACCAAATGCCTTTTATCAGAAAATCAGTGAACAAAAATGAAGTGGATTCTTCCTTTATTTCAGACACAACTGCAATATCCTTGACTGAGTAGGTTACAGAGGACCTGTAGCTTTAGAGAAAACTTTAATCTGTATACAGAATATTATATATCAATATATATACATATACACATAGATACCTTATATTTATGTGTCTATAAATGTGATTTTTTGTTTTCTTTTTTGCTTTTTGGGTCATACCTAGCAATGCTCAGGGGGTACTCCTGGCTCTGTACTCAAGAATTATCCCTGCAGTGCTTGGGGGACCAAATGGGATGCCAAGGATTGAACCCAGGTCAGCTTCATGCAAGGCAAACGCCTTACCCACTGTATTATGGCTCCAGCACCAATATAATTGTTTTAAACATTTTATGGGTATTATATTACTTAAATGAAAGAAACAATCTTAACACTTTTCTGTCCTTATTTTATGTTATCTATGAGTAAAGAAAATTTCTCCAATTTGAATTAATTATTCCAAATCCCTCTTATTATAATCTAAAGTTTATCGCTGTCACATTAACTATTAAAATTTGCAAACACAAAGGAATTTTGTTTCACAGAAAATAATGCCATTAGTAGGACATCTCATTATTACCTGCATAAACCACTTAGATGTAGTGAATTGTCTTAACCAAACACTTTATTTTATAATTTCTTGCTGTTATATTTTTCTGTTAATAATATTTTTGAATAATTAAATTTTGTCTTCTACAATATGTTTTGAATCTGAATAATTATTACCCCTCATTTAATTCCACCTTTTGCCCCCCCAAGATGTAGAATAATTTGTTACAACACCATATAAATCTAGTTTTAAATTTATAACACTTATCTTTCCTTAGAAATTTACGCAGATTTACAAAATATGGATAAAAACATACACCTCTTTCAAAGTTGACTTGGTACACAGCACTATCGGGTCTGCATATTTAAGTATTTTGCTTAGCATTCAAGGTTGTCAGCATGATGTGTGGGCTTTTGTTTTTGCAATTTTTAATTTATTTTTTTTAATTTATTCTTTTATTGAATCACCATGTGGAAAATTGCAAAGCTTTCAGGTTTAAGTCTCAGTTAAACAATGCTTGAACATCCATCCCTTCACCATGCACATATTCCACCACCAAGAATCACAGTATACCTCCCCCTTACCCCCCACCTCCCCAGTCTCCCACCCCGCATATGTAACTGGTAAATTTTACTTTACTTTCACTTTACTTTGATTACATTCAATATTTCAACAAAAAACTCACTATTATTGATTTGGAGTTTCTCCCCCCTAAAGTCGACCTGCTGAAAAGAAAGCATTTGATAATTTGTTTTCCATTGCTGAGAATGAAGAGATATGAGGTCAGGAGGTCGCACTAGCAGCTGCACGGGTTTGGATTTCTGTATTTTAGTATTTTAGTAATGAAGTCCAGAGAAATACCTGCCAGAAATTGCATCATTGTAAGCTTGTATCTCTCAGCTATTTTATATTCCACATATGGGAGCAATCTTTCTATATCTGTCTCTTTCTTTCTGACTCATTTCACTCAGCATGATACTTTCCATGTTGATCCACTTATATGCAAATTTCATGATTTCATGTTTTCTGACAGCTACATAGTATTCCATTGAGTAGATGTACCAGAGCTTCTTTAAACAGTCATCTGTTTTGGGGTACTCTGTTTTTTTCCGATTTTGGCTATTGAAAACAGAGCTGCAATGAAAATAGAAATGCAGATGTCATCTCTACTATACCTTTCTGCCTCTCCGGGATATATTCCCAGGAGTGGTATTGTTGGGTCAAATGGAAGCTCAATTCCTAACTTTTTGAGAATCGTCCATATTGTTTTCCAAAAGGACTGAACCAGTAGGCATTCCCACCAGCAGTGAAGGAGAGTCCCTTTCTCCCCACATCCATGCCAACACCGGTTGCTTTTGGGGGGGGGGGGATGTAGGCCAGTCTCTGTGGTGTGAGATGATATCTCATTGTAGTTTTGATCTGCATCTCCCTGATGATTAGTGATGTTGAACATTTTCTCATATGCCTCTAAGCCATTCGGATTTCTTCTTTGGGAAAGTTTCTGTTCATTTCATCATCCCATTTTTTGATCGGGTTGGCAGTTTTCTTCTTGTGGAGTTCAACCAGTGCATTGTATATCCTTGTTATCAACCCTTTATCAGATGGGTACTGGTAAATATCCTTTCCTATTCTCTAGATTGTCTTTGTATTTTGATCACTGTTTCTTTTGAGGTGCAGAAGCTTCTTAGTTTGAGATAGTCCCATTTATTTATCTCTGTTTTCACTTGCTTGGCCAGTGGCGTGTCAGCTTTGAAGATACCTTTGGCTTCAATGCCGTGGAGGGTTTTGTCTTCAATGTACCTTAGGGATTCTGGTCTGATGTTGAGGTCTTTAATCCATTTTGATCTGACTTTTGTATAGGGTGATAGGTAGAGGTCTAAGCCCATTTTTTTGCATGTAGCTGTCCAGTTTTGCCAGCACAATTTGTTAAATATGCTTTCCTTGCTCCACTTCACATTTCTTGCTACTTTATCAAAGATTAGATGATCATATATTTGAGGGTGTGTGTCAGAGTATTCAACCCTGTTCCACTTGTCTGCATCTCTGCCTTTGTGCCAGTACCATGCTGTTTTAATGACTACCGCTTTGTAGTAGAGTTGGAAGTTGGGGAGGTTGATTCCTCCCATTTTCTTTTTCCCAAGAATTGCTTTAGTTATTCGTGGGGGCTTATTGTTCCATATGAATTTCAGGAGTGCTTGCTCCATTTATTTGAAGAATGTCAAGGGTATTCCTATAGGGATCACATTGAATTTGTACAGTGCTTTTGGGTGTATTGCCATCTTGACAATATTAATTCTTCCAATCCATGAGCAGGGGATGTCTTTCCATTTCTCGTATCCTCTTATATTTTCTGAAGTAGTATTTTGTAGTTTTCATTTACAAATCCTTTACCTCCTTTGTTAAGCTGATTTCTAGGTACTTGATTTTTTGAGGCGCAATTGTGAACGGGATTGCTTTTCTCAGGTCACTTTCTTCTCTCTCATTATTTGCATATAGGAAAGCCATGGACTTTTGAGTATTGCAACTTTACTATACAAGTCTATTGTTTCTAGGAGTTTCTTGGTAGAGGGTTTAGTGTTCTCTAGCTATAGTATCATATCATCTGCGAATAGTGAGAGCTTGATTTGTTCCTTTCCTACCTGAATGCCCTTCCTTAATATCTTTCCTTCCCTAATCGCTGTTGCAAGTACTTCCAGTACTATATTGAACAGAAGTGGAGAGAGTGGGCATCCTTGTCTCGTCCCTGTTCTCAGAAGGAAGGATCTTAGTTTTTCCCCATTGAGGACGATGCTTGCTGTAGGCTTGTGATAAATGGCTTTGACTATATTGAGGAAGGCCCCTTTTGTACCTATTTTGGAGAGCGTTTTCATCATAAACGGGTATTGGATCTTGTCAAATGCTTTCTCTGCATCTATTGATATGATTATATGATTTTTATCTTTTCTTTAGTTGATATGATGAATTATGTTGATTGATTTCCGGATGTTAAACCATCCTTGCATTCCTGGGATGAATCCCACTTGGTCATGGTGTATGATCTTTTTGACGAGTTGATGAATTCTATTTGCTAATATTTTGTTGAGAATATTCGCATCTGTGTTCATCAGGGATATTGGCCTGTAGTTTTCTTTTTTTGTGGTGTCTTTGTTTGCTTTTGGTATTAGGGAGATATGAGCCTCATAGAAACTGTTTGGGAGGGTTTCTGTTTCTTCAATTTCCTGGAAAAGCTTGAGAAGGCCTGGCACTAGGTCCTCTTTAAATGTTTGGAAGAATTCGCTAGTGAATCTGTCCGGACCTGGGCTTTTGTTTTTGGGAAGACTTTTGATTACCATTTCAATTTCCTTGATGTTAATTGGACTATTCAGGTACTCCAGGTCTTCTTGGTTCAGCCTTGGGAGATTATAGGAGTCGAGGAATTTATCCATTTCTTCCTGGTTCTCTTGTTTCATGGCATACAAATTTTCGAAGTAGTCTCTGATGATCTTTTGAATTTCATCGGTTTCTGTTGTTATGTGACCCTTTTCATTTCTGATTCGGCTTATGAGGGTTCTCTCTCTCTCTTTCTTTCTGAGTCTTGCTAGTGGTTTATCAATCTTGTTTATTTTCTTGAAGAACAGCTCTTGGTTTCATTGATCTTTCAGATTGTATTTAGCTTTCCATTTCGTTAATTTCTGCTCTCAGTTTTATTACTTCTTTACTTGTGCCTAGTTTGGGCTCCTTTTGTTGGTCCTTTTCTAAGGTCTTGAGCTGTGAAGTCAAGTTATTTATGTGGGCCCTTTCTTCCTTCCTGAGATATGCTTGCAGAGCTATAAATTTTCCCCTTTATACTTCTTTAGCTGCATCCCACAGGTTCTGGTAGCTTGTGCCTTCATTCTCATTTGTTTCCAGGTACCTTTTCATTTCTTCCTTGATTCCCTTCCTGACCCACTCATTGTTCAACATCGAGCTATTTAATTTCTTGGTGTTTGATTTGGTTTTCTGCATCTGTCCATGATTAACTTTTATCTTCAGTGCATCATGGTCTGAAAAGATAGCTTGTACAATGTCTATCTTGTTGATTCTGTTCAAGTATGCTGTGTGGCCCAGTGCATGGTCTATTCTGGAAAATGTTCCATGTGCACTGGAAAAGAATGTGTATTCCTTTTTGGGGGGATATAAAGCCCTGTATAGATCTATTAGCCTTCTCTCTTCTATTTCTTCCTTCAAAGCCAGTATTTCCTTGGTGAGTTTTAATCTTCTTGATCTGTCCAGAGGTGATAGGGCGGTGTTGAAGTCTCCAACTACTATTGTGTTGCTCACAATGTCCTTCTTAAGGTCTGTTAGCAGCTGTTGTAGGTATTTAGCTGGTCCCTCATTGGATGCGTAGACATTAGGAGAGTACCTTCTTCCTGCTGTACATATCCCTTGGTTAATAAAAAGTGGCTTTCACTTTCTAATCTTTTTCAACCTGAATTCTATGTTGTTCGATACTAGTAACGCCACCCCAGCTTTCTTGAGGGAGTTGTTTGCTTGCAGGATTGTTTTCCATCCTTTGACTTTGAGTCTGTGTTTGATCTGGCTCTTCAGATGTGTTTCTTGCAGGCAGAAGAATGTTGGGTTCAGTCTCTGAATCCATTTTGCCAGTCTGTGTCTCTTAATTGGTGAATTCAGACCATTGACATTAAGGGAGATTATTGTTATGGGGTTTTGCGCCATCTTTCTGTAAGGGTTCATTGTGCTTGTAGGGGTTGTTCTTGTCTTACAATAGCCCCTTTAGTGCTTCTTTTAGGTTTGGTTTTGAGTCTATAAAGTTCCTGAGCTGTTGTTTTTCCCCAAAGTAGTGTATGATTCCTTCTAGTTTGAATGAGAGTTTAGCCGGGTTAAATATTCTTGGTGAAGCGTTGATTTCATTGAGTTTTTTCACTATATTCCACCATTGCCTTTGGGCTTAGAGGGTTTCCTCTGATAGATCTGCTGTGAGTCTAAGGGGAGCTCCTTTGCATGTGATTTCCTTCTTCGACCTTGCTACTTGCAGTATTGTGTCTCTCTGGACGACGTCCATCATTGTAACTATGATATGTCTTGGGGTTTTTCTGTTAGGATCTCTTTTAGCTGTCACCCTTCGGGTGCCTTGAATCTGGATGCCCGCATTGTCCAGCTCTGGGAAGTTTTCAGCAATGATTTGTTTGACTGTGGCTTTTTCGTTGGGTTTGTTTTCCTGTCCTTCTGGTACTCCAATGATTCTCATGTTGTTCCTCTTGAAATTATCCCCTAGGACTCTGATTAGCCCTAGAGCTATTTTGAGGTCTCTTGCCATGGTTTTTTGTTGTCTGTAGGCTTCTTGCAGCTCATCTTCAAGCATACTGATTCTGTCTTCCACTGCAGTCATTCTATTGTTGAGGGCAGCTGGAGAGTTTTTGATTTCATCTACCAAATCCTTCATTTCTTTTTGTAGGTTTTTTTATTTCTGCTCTCATTTCTTCCCGTATTTTGTTGGCAGTCTGTTGTATTGTTTCTGCCAGGTCCTCCTTGAAGTTGTCAATCTTTGCATTGAGTTCATTGTACATCTTGAGGATTTCTACTCTGAATTCTTTATCAGAGAGCTCAAGTTTGTAGGAAACGCCCATTGAGTTTTCTGGACTCCTTTCATCGTCCTCTGGTTGCGGTGGGGATTTGCGGTGTTTCTTCATGCTGTTTTGGTGGTATGGAAGAGGGACCTTGAAGATGAGTATCCCTGTTCCCTCTTGTTGCGAAAAAGGATTGTGGATAGGCTCAGTCAATGGTGGTTGCCTTTTTATTTCTCCCTTCTAGAACCTGGCCTCCCACTGAGATGTTCCTTCAATCCTTATGTGAAGTCTTGTGTTTTATTGTCCTACTGCTTGCGAATAGCTAGGATGTTAGTCTTGGACGCTATGTTGAGGAGACAATCTGCCCTGTGGGCTGGAAGAGAGGCCAAGGCCACTTTACCTAGGCCACGCCCCTGACGATTAGGCCATGCCCCTTCCCACAACCCGACAGAGGGTCAGGGGGTTGGGGGTGGTGTGCAGGCCACTCGGCCGGCAGTCCAGAGGGGAGGGAAGCCTGGGGTGCTCAGGGCCAAGGAGCAGGCTGGGTCCTGAAGGGCAGGTCGAGGGAGCGTCACACACCTGGGCTGGAAGACAAAATGGCTGCAGCGCTTGGGGTCGGCGTGCCAGCCACTTGCTTTGCAATTATTTTAAATGTGGTTATTAAATCCCTCCGGGAAATTGTTCTCCAGTTATATTTTCATATGTTCCTTTCCTTTTATTTAGCCAAGATGTTTAAAGAATATTTCTTTTGAATATATGCTTGCTTTCCATTAAGAACTGAAAAGAGATGGAGAGTACAAGGGACCAGCCTAAGATAGAAAACTGTTCAGAGTGCCATGGTGCTTGCCTTGCATGCCTTTGACTGGGTTCAACCCTGGCATCATATATGATCCCTTGAGTACTGCCAAGAGTGATACCTATACTCAGAGCCAGGAGCCATCCCAAGCATAGCTAGGTGTGGCCCAATTAAAAGAAAAAAATATATAGTGCTCAGAAAAGAGAGAAATGACTATTGAGCTTCCAATTTTAGATGAAACATAGAAAGTCAAAAGTAAGAAATCAATGGGGCTGGAGCGATAACACAGCAGGTAGTGTATTTGCCTTGCACGTGGCCAACCCGGGTTTGATTCTCAGCATCTCATATGGTCCCCCAAGCCCAGCCAGGGGTAATTTCTAAGTGCATCATCGCTGTGCATGCTGGGTGTGACCCAAAAAGCAAAAAAAAAAAGTAAGAAATTAGTATTTGTGCTCAAATAAAATGTAAGATCAGCCAAACTCAAAATATATATAGTCATCTATTCATAACATCTATTTCTAGTTTCAGTAAACACTGAATACTTTTAATGTTTTATCAGAAGATGGGACTGCTAGATAGTTTAATGATGTTAATGAAGTACATTCTGTATGAAATATGTTTGCATTTTTTATTCCTGTCAAACTAATTGAAATTAATAATACATTTAAAAGCTTCTAATGAGGTTTTTACCAAAGATGTAGAAAAGATAGCAAATATCAAGCAGAAAAAGTACCATTCTTTGATGATATACCCATGGAATATACTACTAATCAATGACAGTGTTTTTTCGCTCTGTGTTAGGAAAAGATTTTGGATTCTCCCCATCATAGCAATACTAGCATCCACAACCAAATATAAAAAGGCCAAATAAAAGTGAAATATTTGTCACTGATAATATAACTAATCTTCTCTTCTCTTGGGTATCAAATGTATAGGAAGTTATACTTCCTATTTGCAGATAGCTATTTAAGTCAGATTGTTTTATGACAGTCACTGATAGTACTCTAATTTGGTATCATAACTGCTTAGGACTCAAATATCATTTCCACATAAATAATAGTACAAATCAGCAAAACACTATTACCCAAGAATATGAACAACTTTTGAAAGTTCTGTTATAGACAAGCTAAAAAATACAGTTTTTAAAATGCATACATAAGATATAGTTTCTGCCATGGCCATAGAAATTCAGTAACAAAGTAACTTAAGAATAATGAAATACATAACATTTATTTTAATGACTAGACTATGAGGATTATGAGAGGAACTAGTATTGTAAAATAAATGAATTTACATTTACTGGGAGCAATATACAAAATGACAAATCAACCTATACTAAGTCCATTTAGCCTCAGTTTTACACCTCATAGGACAGGAATTGTGTAGCCCACAAAACAATTTATATTTTATCTCTACTATCTAATTAATTAAATGGCCCTAGAGTACCAGACTCACAAATCTCGTTAATAGCTGACTACTGAAATAAAGGCTGTTCACCCCTGCTAGAATAATATTTGCATATCCCCACCTGTGATGGGTAATAAGTACCTGCCACAAATCAGAATTATGAATTTTGTACGCCTAACAAAACCGCAGGGGAAATTATACCTCAGACATTCCATAATAATTGCAGCTAAGCTGTTTAGTGCCATCCACTTATTCTGCCTGAAGTGTTTAAAGCAGCAACAGTTGTAAATGAATTCAGGCACATATTCAAGGGAATGTGTCCCCCCCAAAAAAAAAAATACTTTCTCTGTCTTGCCACATGTAATTATCTTTACGGAAGTATTCAGCTGCAAGTTATAATGCATTCACATTTGAAGAAGAAAATTAGAAAAAAAATAGGACTTCCATTAGTCTATTAAGTGGATATTAGAATTCTGTTCTTGAATATATAGAATAGCTCCAAAAGTGTGTTTAAGGTATTGACATTCTGAAACTTAGGTTGAGTGATTGGAGTACGATTCAAATGGTGCAATCTCTAAATTGACAAAATGATATTTGAAGCAGATAATCCAAGAAATAGTAATATATTAATGGAACAAATGCTGGATTCATCTCCCAGTTCTAACATTACATTATAATAATTCCCATTTCTGAAATGCCTTACCTGAGCTCCAAGATTGGGCTGAAAAGTCTCTGTCGCACTCTAACTGACCACCACAATTCCATACCATTGATAGTAAACAGTGAAAACCACAGAGGGCACACCTTTTCTTAGAGTAAAATTGCTACTAGATAAGTGTCATGACAATATACATTTTGGAATATGGGAAATAATAGGAGTCAATGACATATACCTTACTGTCAATTTTTAAACAGGAATGACCATGTTCTGGCTAACTGAACTACCTGGGTAAATAGAAATAACTAATAGAGGCAGTATCTGACAATGAGAAATATGGATATTATTTAATTGTTTAAATGGCAATGGGTTTATATTGGAGAAATAAGTTAACAGACCTAAGACCTATGATATCTCTTGCCAAGATTTAGCCTTGCAATCTTGTGTGAGTCTGGACTTTCTTCCTTTCATATTTGATTTATTTTAAAATAGGTTTAACTATTTACTGGCTGAACAAATTACTACCTTATAAAATGATTGTGTGCCTGAGTGACTGCATTTACATACCTTAGCGTTACACTGTAAGCAATTGTCACTATTATCTTTGTCCTTTAGGGATTTGGCAGTGCTCTGCCTGCTGGAAGCAAATTTTGCCAAAAGGTTTTACTACAATTGGGAAGGAGGAGGCACAAGAGAGAATGTAGGATAATAACCCAGTTCTTCAGAGGCAAAATATCTCTTCCTTTTTTTTTTCGTACATGGTTGGTCTGTGTATGGAAATAATAATAATAATAAAAAGAACCTCATTTCCTAGACAGGCACTTTAAGAATAATTAGAATTTATGTATTTTCAAAAGAGTGGGTAGGGTGCAATGAGTTACCAATAGGTGCTTAAGTCAGGCTATTTGAACACCCCTGGAGTGTCAGAATGGTCTATAGATTTTAGAAGGCTTATATAGTCTATTACCATGATGAAGAGAAACTCAAAATTACATTTTGTATTTGTAAAGGACTAACAGGTAAGTTCCTTGTGGATTGTCAAATACTACATAAAGTGCTATAAAAACCACACCATAATCTCTCAGTAACTTACGCATTAGCCTCAGGCAGTAAAGATGGTTTTTATTGAAACCAGACTTTGTGAGGAAGAAAAAAAAAAGTTATGCACAGTTTATTCTGGCTTTTCAGGCACTTTGCTTCTTTCTTGAGTTAACATGACGTATTCTAAGTGATTAAATAAATTTGTCTAGCAGCTCTTCGCTGGCAATTGAAAGGAGGCAAAGTAAAAAAGAATTTATTCTGAAGAGAGGTCTTATTTCTATCACTGAAAAGTAATGATTATTCTAATCATTCTTACAGAAACTAAGCAAAGCAAGAGAAATTAAATGTCTAAAATAGTTCATTGTAGAGACATTTTTGTACTGTACATGCCATTTCACTTATCACCTTATGCCTTTACAAATCAAAAGTAATACATGTGGAAGGAATTCAGCCCTTGGAGAAGGTATTATCAACACCAGGAGTGCATGTGATTTGGGATGGCTTAGATCTCTCTCTGTCTCTGTCTCTGTCTCTGTCTCTCTCTCCGTCTCTCTCTCATTCTCTCCCCCGCCCCCTTTTGGGCATTATGGTTTGTGGTGCTGAAGGGACCTTATGCACGGACACAGCCCTACGTGCTGTACTATCGCTTTGGTCCCAGGAAGTTTAGTTCCTTTACAGTCAGTGGGTGACACTGGTCAGACTTGGTGATGAAATTGTCCTTTTTCTGTTTTTTGGGGGGAGTTGTTTTTTTTTAACCTTTAAGAGTAATTTAGTTGGTGGGAGAAAAACTGGGGACACTGTGTGAAGAAACATGCAGGTGAAGGGTCAGGTGTTGTATGACTGAAACCCAATCAGGAACAATTTTGTAACTGTATCTCATGATGACTCTTTTTTAAAAAGAGTAATTTGAATTTCTGACCATCAGGTGGAAGATTTATAAAATATCTTCAGGATCAACAGTTAAGCAGTAAGCAGATTAGTGTCTCATCACATTTGGCTGCTTTACCTTTTAATCTAATATGTTTGAATTTTGTCTCCTTCCACACCTGTAAACTCAAAGTTCTGACCTTCTCAATTGTCTATCCTGTGTTATTGAGGTCAAACCTCCCATAAGTTAAAATAGGTGAAATATAGAAGTGTTGGCCACCGTGTTATAAAAATTTCAAGTAAATTGTCTATGTCTAATCTCAGGCCAATGAACTCCTAAAATTTTGATGTGCATAATTGAGCATTGCTGTCAGACTAGATTGACCTTTGTCCTAACCCTTTACCCATCACTTGCTTTCTGTATGACTTTGGGCAGGTAATTATCTCTGCTGAGGGTCAGGATTTATTTCACTTGTAAAATGAGAACAGTGACAACTGCTTCAAAGTGTTGCTGAAGAGGTTAAATAAAATATATGAAAGGCCTAGGACTAAGTTAAGTTATTAGAGCATGCATTCAGATAGCCCCAAAGCCCTACAATTAAGGGATAAACAGCAAAAGAGGATCCTTTAGAGTCTGTGTCACAATGAAAAAAGGAATACAATGCTTTTGTTTTGGTGACTGTTGGTTAGGAAGGTTCCACTCCAGCAATGCCATTGGCAAATGAGAGAAAATGAGCCTGGTGGTCTCCCCTCAGGGGTGCTGGTCTGAGAGCTCTTGGCACTCTTGGAGCTCAGGTTGGCAGTGGGGTACAGTGGATGCAAGAGCCATACCTGAACATACTGAGGTAGGTCTACCAGTACTACACCTGGCAGTAATTGAGAGCTGTGCAGTGCTATGGATCAAACTGGGCCTCGGGAAAGCAGGCTATATCTCTTTGAGATATTGCCCCACAAAGAAGATAATTTTATAAAGGAAAGCAATATGCAGTAATCACCGCTTTAGAGCGTTAATCAATCAAATAATCCATTGAGCAAGTTTATAACCTTTTCCATTGCTCTCTTATTTTTCTCCTCTGCTAACATCTTCCATCATTTCACTAAACATGACTCATCAAACTTAGAAATCTATTTATTGTTACAAATCTCCCAAATTACTTTCTGGTTTTTATTTTATAAGGGTAGCACTGTAGCACTGTCATCCTGTTGTTCATAGATTTGCTCGAGCAGGCACCAGTAACGTCTCCATTGTGAGACTTGTTACTGTTTTTGGCATATCAAATATATCACTGGTGGCTTGCCAGGCTCTCCTATGGGGATGAGGTACTCTCGGTAGCATACAGGGCTCTCTGAGGGGGCAGAGGAATCAAACCCATGTCAGCCGCATGCAAGGCAAATGCCCTACCCACTGTGCTATCACTCCAGCCCATTTTATAAGGGTAAAACTAATAAATCTTGGAGAATTAGGGGGAAAGAGCTTGGGTTAGGAGTGACTTTTGAGTAGTAAATCATCATTTTGTAAATATGTGAACTCTGGCAGACAAATTTCTTGTTTTCTTTTGCATTGTAAAAATAAACTAGAAGATCTGATACAATGAACAGACACACCAAAACTGTCACTTCACTGGAATGTGATAATGATCCACAGTGTGGTTTGACTTTCTCTTTTCCCACTAACCACCATCTCTCTCTTCTACACCTTCATCGTGCAATATCCTTCAGGTTAGAAGGCATTTTTCATTATCTGCACATCCACAAAGCTTAAGGCAATGTCAGAAACACTCCTTAGTTTGGTGAATCTTAACGTTATAATCAAAGTGGAAAGCAGAGTGAGTAATAACACAAGGAGTTAGAGTAGAAGCCATCTTTGGCAATGCTGACACAGTTTCTCAGTGGAAGTTTCTTCTTGTGGGTTTATCGAATGTATGATTATGAAAGACATTTAGGTGTGCATCATGAAAGGCCTTTGATGTAAGATTAAGTAAAAGACTATACAGAAATATTCAGTAACATTTAAAAGATCAGTTTATGTGTACCATGTAATGAATTCTTTACATGCTTTACTTTTTTAATCATCTTACAACCTTTCAGAAAGCTGCAGTGTCCTTTTGTACAGCTGTTATTGCTTGCAGGTTTGGGTAACTAATATTTCACAACTTTCTCAAAGGGATGCTGATTTCTATCATCGTAATTGTTTTGCTATGTGCCTGACTATATACTTGAATTTCATCAAAACATGCTGACAAGACTCAGCTCGGACAGGGCAATGCCAACCTCTTCAGGATTCTCACATACTTCTTTCTGACTTCTCTCCTGACTATCTTATATCTCGTATTTTCTGGAAATTTCTGACTTTCCCACGAATAGACATTTCCACAAACTTTTCTCATCTCTTTCCATTTAATACCCTCTTGAGATGCCTTAAGTATATCTCTTCTCCACGCAATTGACACCCCCTCCTAATTTTTGGCAGGAAGAAGTGTGATAATGGTTTTGGATGGATTAATGAATTTGAATTCAGAAAAATGTCTGGCTACAGTGTGCCTATATTCTGCATAGTTGTATTAAGTAGTCTAATCTTTTGAATGGAGTGATAGCAATCTGTACTTCACAGGATTATTTTATGTACTTACGTGATATAATGCATGCAAAAATGATAACTAGGGTAAGTACTTGCAAAAATGAATCAGTTTCAAAATAATATATACTTTCATTCAAATCTCAATATGTTATTAAATATTTTTCAAATATTTAAATGCTTCCTGTAGTAATAACTAAAGTAATAGCTTGCTAGTATGCTTTCTTAAATATTGCAGTTTCTAAAGAAAAACAAGACATGGCTTAATCTGGTATAGGAATAAAGATGTTTTCAGTGATATCTGGGGGGAAGCATTACATGAAACATTGATATATCTATGAAAGACTGACAAAAACAAGCACTTAATTTTTGAGATTAAGATAAATATAGATTTAAATTATATTTGAACTTCATTTTCCCCTGGACTGAAATTATGTTCTTTAATTTTTGAGTTTTAATTTAAGTCAAGGTTGGTGATATAATTTTCTTATTTTTGCTTAATTAAAGAAAAATGCCTATATCTTGTGTAGTATTATATACATACTATGTGTATTACACTTAGGAGAAAATTTGGAATTGGTTAAAGACTATTTTTAAACTACAATAAGATATTGTTATTTTTTCTATGGTAGTTTATAAAATATAACTGATTTTATAACTATTGGAGTTTTTCAATAAATTTAAATTAACTTCAAATCTTAAGTGATTTATTTATGCATGTTTTCCAGGTGCATGAGTGAAAAAATTATTAGAGCTTTCGGGCCAGAGCAGTAGTGAAGTAGATAGGGTTCTTGTCTTGCATGCAGCCAACCTGAGTTTGGGTCCAATCCCTGGTGCCCCATATGACAACCTGTATTCTCTAGGAATGATCTTTGAGTGCAGAGCCAGAAATAAGCCCTCAGCACCATAGGGCATCTTCCAAACATGGTCCAAAACAAACACACACACACACACACACACACACTCACACACACACACACACAAGAATTACTAAAACCAGACTATAGTTAAATTTAAATGTTATCAATTGAGCTATATTTTATCTTAATGTCTTTGATATCTAAAAACAGGTTTTTCAGCATAGTCTCAAATTTATAGTACAGAAGTACATGAAATGTGGTGTTTGTGTCTTCAAATAAGTTAATCGTATCTTTGGAAAGTTAATTGAGGTTGAAAAATATTATCTTCTCAGGGGGGAGAACATGCTTTGCATGTTTGAGATACTGGGTTCATCTCCATAAAAATAAAGAATACAAAATCTATTTTAAATATATCCTTCATGTGTGTAGAAAATTATTTTGTTATTCTTCATCTTCCAAGCTTCATAATCAGTGATGTTAGAACTCTTCTCTAAGATTTGTATTTATTTAAGCATTTTCCAAAGAAATAAATTGCTATAATTAGCTTGTCTCTCTGCTAGGAATACACAGATTACACTGAGAGATGCCAGATAAACAACACTGGGAGTGGACTTTTAGAAGCACAGAGTCATTTATTCACATCTACTAAAGTGAATTATCATCTTTCCCTTACCTCCTTGCCAAACTTACTTTTTTTAGCCTTTGCTGCTCAATTGTAGGACAAAAGTCTTAACATCAGTTCTTAAAATAAACTGTAAATCTGGAATTTTGTGTCTCATTTAACATCCTGAACATAGTTTTATGAGATCCCTAAGTGTTACATTAGTTACAGTTAAACCAAACTTCATACATAGTCATATATGTTTATTTACAAGTTCTATTATCTTGACATCACCATAATTTTTCTTAAAGGTGTCCTTGCTTCTGCAAAATCAAATTCTTTCAGTTAGTAAACATTACTTCTTGTAGGGTTGGGTGGAGGTAGGTAGGAAGGCAACACCTGGTAAAGCTCAAGGGTTAGTCTTTGTTCTGCACTTAGGGATCACTCATAGTGGGGTTCTGAGGACCATATGGAATACTGAGATTGACTTGGTATGTATGCAAGGAAAGTGCCTTAACTACAATTATCTCTCTGGCTCCTTCTTGATTACTTTTGAATCTTATATCAAAGCAATAATGGCCTCTTGCAGTTCCTTATAATAATATCTCTGAAATTTTGCTTGAAACTCTGTTTTAGATCATATTAGTCTTTTATTATATTGTTTCTAATTTTATCTAATTTTATCTTCTCCTCCACCCAGATCCCCAGTTTCCAGTAGCTTGGCAGTCACACCCACAAACTCCCCTGACGCCATGTAATCTCATCAACGGCCAAGATATAGAGAAAATAAAACAAAGCTCCCAGAAGACAGAGACACAATTTTTCCTGGAGTGTGCACTGCATTTGCAGCCATGTGACCACTTTATTTTTATGTTTATTTATTTTTATTTTTTTCCTGCATAGCAAATCCTGGCAAGCTATCTCTTACATATTTAATATGCCAAAAATAGTAACAACAATGTGCTCTTCATGTTCCCGGAGCAAGCAGATGCCATTGGGCTACACTAGCACATGACAGGGAGAAATTAAGATGTTACTGGTGCCGATGGAGCAAATTGGTGAACAATGGGATGACAGTGACACAGGGAATTTTATCTTGTCTACTGGCCTTCTCCTTACTGTTTTACACATATTTCTGGAACATATAACAGTATAAAGTACTTAGTAGACTCGATAAAATGGAACCTCTTACAGATTGGAACCTCTATCACTGAAATAGTATGGCAGGTATGGCACTTGCCTTGTACATGCCCCCCACCCCATATGTTTCCTGGAGTACCCCTAGGAGTGATGTCTTAGTGAAGTACTGAGTAGTCTCTGAGCTTTGCCAGGTGTGGTCCCAAAGCAAAACAAAGCAAAACATTTTTAAAATAATGTATCATTTAAATATCAAGTTTTTTTCTTGTTACAAATAAAATATTAGCCTTTTACTTGGATTCCATTTTGTGTAATATTTTTAATTGTTTAAAGATGAAGTTTTGTACTTTTTTTCATTCCACCTTATGAGAATTAGCTCTCCCCTGATAGTAAGATGAAAAGATGATGCCATTTGGCACTTTATTTCCTCCAAGTCATATGCAGAAAATGCCTTTTGTGTGATGAGGTCATATTCCAGTGTCTAACAAAAAGATCACTTTTTAAGAGTTAAGCATCTTACACATACCATGCAATAAGTTAACAAGTTCTACTTGATTATGCATGAAATGTGCACTAATTTTATTTCTTTATTTTCCTGATTTAATTTTTTCATCAAAATAAAAAATTTTTGCATGTACCTCCTACATTTCCAAAACAGTTTACATCATTAATGACTCTAAAATTGGAATTTGAAAAATCATTCTTCCATGATAAAAATACCTATGTGGATCTCTAAGAGAACCCACATTTTTTTTTACTAACTTTCATCTTCATTATTATAATAGGGACTCCAAGATCCAATGGAACTTGGCAGTAAAGGGATTCTCTCAACGCCCTGGAGTTTGGGGCCTATGGCTATTATGGCTGAGTAGCTGCAAGTATGCAGAAATTGTTGCTTTGTTTGCCCTGGGTCCCTGAGCCATCTGCACCACACAGAAAGCTCTGGAACTCAGTCATTTAAATGAATATTTAAAAGTTCACTTTTGACATGCTTTTTGGGGGCTAGTTTTTATTTGTAGCTTCTTAAATCTCTTGATCCCAGCTGTCCTGTCTCTCATTGTGTTGGCATCATTCTGCATTCCATTTTGCAGTATCAGAGATTGTATATCATTAAATAGAAGCTCTCTTTTAACCCTTGAATGATTTTCATGGTAAACAATCAGGAAAGTCTCAAATCCCTTCAAGATGTGCTTATTTATGTTCACTGAAAAATACTGGGTTTGAAATAAATATACAGAAGATATTTTATGCTTGTCTACTTTGGTGGTCTGAGTACAATATACTATTTCATTTTTCAGATCATTGTATCCATGTGATGAGTTAAATTAATGTTCTTATATAAATAGTTTAATTGATGTATTTACCACTTCTGAATAACTTCCAAAGTGATAGCATGTGTGAACTCACCCTATAAATTTTCCAGAGTGGAGACATTTCTGACACTACAATAATTTTAGTGGAGCTTGTAATGCTTATAAGTAATTTGAGTATGTCCAATAACTGTTGCTGGTCTTTAAGCCAAATAAATTCTAAGACTTATTCTCTACTTATTCATAACATAGATGTTTAATAAGCATATACTTCTTAAAGTTTTATATATTAAAACCCAGAATTTAGAGTCTGAACTATTAACTTTATTAAAAGACAAATAGAACACTGAGAGTAAGAGATCTGTTCATACTTTCAAATTATCATCTGACTTTTTATGATTTGGTCTAATCAAACTTTGTCCTTTGAAATCTTCCATATCTGTTTATCACTTACTTTTGAACCCAATTTATTGTTTTGTGGCTCCTGCAATATGCAAGAAGATAAAATGTAGAATATAAAAAAGATTCAAATGCCACATCTTATATGATATGTGCCACATTTGCTTTTTGAGGGTTTATTGCACCCACTGCAGTTTATGTTTCATTTGCTTATTCACTAATTCACTTACTCAACCATCAGTCATTTGACAAGTATGCAATGAATAATATGTTGGGGTGTTCTAAAAGGGTTACAAAGAAACTTGAATTGGTTTATTAAAATGTGCTGTTGTTTATGGCAATAAATCAAATGATATTAGGGATTGAGTTGATAGATTCTTTGGAAATCTTTCTCTTTATATTTTCTATACTTTGACATTTTTGCTAGAGTGGAGTTTTTATGTGGTGTGAAACCTAATAACTGGAAGTTCTGTATTCATGCCTTAACCACTTTGCAATTATGTATGTAAATTTTTAAAATTGAGAATCCACTAAATGCTTAGCATAATACTGGGTGCTGAGTGGCCAAAAACGTAAAGGGAAAATGTTTTTTTTTTCTTAAGATAAAAATTTTTATCTTAAGATAAAAATTCTTAAGAATATTTTGATTGGCACAGCAGAGCTAAACTTCTTTGGTATTTAGATCATTAGACAAGGTTGAGGAATTACATGATATTATTTTTAGATGAATCTGTGAGAAGAAATCTGTCAAAATTACATCAATTAGAATTTTCTGCAATGTACTTAGCACCAGATTAGGTACCAAGGACATTGAAATGAGTACAAAAATATCCATGGGAGGTCTTTTCTATGGAATTTGAGTTTTTTTTTCACCACCCATTCTTCACCAACAAGCTAACCATTACCTCTTCTGGGTTACCAGTTGTTTGCAGTTATTATTAATGCTGCTATTATTTGTATTTATCTTCCTCAGTAGGTTGCCGAACCTTGAAATGGAACCCTTTGACATCTTACTTTACCATTGTGTCTGACATATAGGTGTGATTCCACAAATATTTGTTGGCTAAATGTTAAAAGAGTGAAAAACAAATGATGATTGATTCAGTAAATGAATGAATACCTTCCTTTCCTATGGAGACAGCAGTAGGTAAGAACTTAACTTCCTTTTTTCTTAAAACAACCTTATTGGAAAAGTAAATCTGGCTTACTGGAAGGTGATGGAAGGGCTTCTGGTCTACCCTGACATGTTTCAATTTAAGCTTATATGCCTTTGCTCCTTTGTGGTAAGTCTATCTTCTTGACTAAAGGCTTTTATTGAATTTCTGATATGAGAATGAATCACAATGTAAAATTTAAGCTTTTTCTTGAATATATTACACAAACAAATTACTTTAGAAAAATGAGGCAAATAAGTCTCTTCAGTAATGGTTACTTATATATTTTTTTTTAAAAAGTCTACCTTTTAAATGGTTTGATTTCAATAGTTTTAAATGCCTCTAGTTGTAATTTCAGTAAGAGAGGCATATGATCTGTGAGAAGTGGCATTTTATTTTGGTTGCTATGAAAATGTTAAAAAAACTTGTAATGACTGAAGTATTTTTAAGTTACTATAGAAAAGATATTTAGATATCTTCTTTATTTTTACAGGGGCACACTGGGGAGAATGAGGAGAGTATGACTATGATAAAATCATTGTGAGAATTGCTGGTTTTAACATATGATGACAATATTGTACACCACAGTGGCACATAAAATGATATCATCCATAAATCCTTTGCCCTTTCTGATGCTTCTAAGAAAACACATGAAATAATTTTGACTTATTAATAATGCTATACTCTGCAGGCACTACTGACCCCGAAGTTATTGGTATTATCTAAAAATATTTGATGCCATAAATCAGAAGCAATTTGCATTATCAGCAAAAATATACTTCAAGGTAAAAAAGGGAAACCAACAAAAATTAGGGGTTATTTGCTATGGGATTCCAGGATATTTTGACTTGGATAATATATGAAACTCTGTGATGTTCATTTCTAGTAAATAGGGTGTTAAAAATTAAATTAAAGATCCCTGATTCAGGGGTAAGCAAGCAGAGAGTTACAGTGAGGTTTTAAATGTGTGTGTGTGGCGGGGGGGGTGTCTCTTTATAGTTACATAGACAGAATAATAATGATTCAATGGAGCTTATTTTCCATACTACCTGTTCTTATTTGCTAGTTGCCTATCTTTTATATTTAAATTATTAATCAATTATTGTTTATAAAATTTACTGTTTATCTCATTTATGCTTTTGTTAGTGTAATAAAACTCAATGGGAGAATGACAAAAAATTAAAGAATATATTATTTTTATAAATTTATTTATATTGTTACCCAAATAACAAACTTAAAAGAAAGTAGTGCACTTGATAAATGTTAAGTAACTGAAAAATCAGAAAACAATCTATACAGTAAATCCAGGGAACCCTACTGATAGGATCCAACCAGTTTACCTGCATGCAAGGTAAGCATCATTCCTGCTATACTATCTCTCCAACCCAACGTAATTATTTTCTTATACCACTGCATAGTTGCTGAGTTCCCATCAGTGTTTAATTTTTAAAAAGTATCTTTATAGATTATTTTATTATGTCTGAAGTACAATGAATAATAGGCAAAGAAGAAAAACACAAATCAATAGAAAACATAGAGTAGAAAACTCAGATATTGAAATATACAAACACAAAAGTAGCTATTATAAATATGTTAAAGAGAATACGTGGATTTGAACAAAAACTTGAATTTGTTTTTCAAGATGCAAATAATGTTCATTTTAAGAACAAAGTGAACATTACATAACTAGAAAATATAAAACCTGAAATTAAAAATTAATTGGATAATTCAAATTCTTGGAGACTGGAATAGTTGTATTTTTTTTAACAATCTTGCTAAGAGCAATTTAAAATCCTCAATGTGATATTAAAGAAACAAAAATCAACAGTTCTGGAAAGACAGCTCAACAGGCAGTAGAGAGCATGCATTGCATGCAGGCATTCAGAGTTAGACCAGCACCATATGATCCCCTAGCATGAGCCAAGATTAGCCCCCGAACATGGCTTAATATGGCCAAAACACAGCAAGCAAAAACAAATAAAGCATAAGTCTCAGAAAAGTGGCAAATATTTGGCTAATAAATTTAAGATTAAAATTGGACCAGTACTCCATGATCCCAGTGGCACACAAACCAATCTTGGAACCCAGCGGTTTTTGGCAGTAATGTATCTGGACTGTGCATTAAACTCTGATGCTGTGTCACCCCAGGTGGGAAAAGGTGTCCCTTCTGCCTTTTCCCCCCGGCAGTATGGGTGGTGGCCGCCATCTTTCAGAGCCTATTGCACAGCCAGGTATAAGCTTGCAGTAACGCGATACATGGACCTCACAGGATAGGGGGTGGAACCAGCCCTTCTCCCCACCCTGACATGACCCCGATGTCATCAGCAAAGTGGAGGTGGTGTAGTTGCCGACCATCTGTCTTCACTCCCTTCCATCCCATTTCAGTCATCACATGATGTTCTTCAGGGTGGAACTGAAGAGTTTTGGTGAAATGGTGTCAACCTGCCGAACCCCTCTCTTTACTTCAATGATCACTTCCTTGTAGAATGGTGAGATCTTGGTGGTGAATCTGAAATGCAGCTTGCAGAGGATCTTCATGTACTGAGTTTGAATGCCCTGTTTGTAGGGCTTTGATGACCGCTTCATTCTCAACAGAATCAAAGGCCTTTTTTAAATCAATGAACATTAGACAGAGCGGTATCTTGGACACTTGTGAAACCTCAATGAGCCTGGTCACTGTATGGATATGGTCAATTGTGCTGAATCCTTTTCAGAACCCAGCTTGCTTGCATGGTTGTCCTTCATCTTGTGTTCTGACAATCCTATTCAGTATGGCTCAAGTGAATAACTTGTAGACGACGAACAAAAGGCAGATTGGGTGATAGTTGCTGATGTGGTGGATGTTTCCCTTCTTGTACAACAGGCCAGTTCTGCTGGTTTTCCATTGGGACGGGACCTTGCATTCAGACAGGTAGCATGTGAAGAGCCGAGCCAGTGTATTGATGAGTACTGGCGGCAGATTCTTCAGGTGTTCGGGTCTGACCTTGTCTGGACTGGGTGCTGTACTGGACTTTACTGACAAAATGGCATGTCGAATCTCAGAAGGGAGAATGCTGGGAACAACATATCCATCCTGTGGAATTTGGTATGTGAAGCTTTTTGTTTGGTATTTGGTATTTGAAGCTCTTTGGCACTATTACGCCAATATGGGAAGATGCCGTCGTTGACAATATCAATGAGGAATATGATCGACTGCTTCAGCACTGCAATGATTGTGCAAGGAATGCCAAGAGTGAGAAAGCCACAAAAATTCTCCTGCCTTCGGAAACTCTGGAGCTCATTCACCAACATGGTTTGGTGAGAGCCTCAGGCAATCACAAGGTAATGTCTGAGCTCGAAAAGCTGTGCAGAGAAGCAATAAAGGAAAGCCTCAATGAGAGAAGAGCATCAGTGTTGGCTGATGTGGCAGAAGCCGGGAAAAGTGTTTGCAACGCCTGCCTGTCCTTCGCCAACTACAAGACCAAGATGACTGCCCTCCAACGTCCTGATTGATCTATCACATCTTCCATAAGGGCAATGGAGAAGGTTATCCATGAATTCTACTCGGATATCTTTGATAGCCACGTCTACCTGCCCAGAGAAAAAATACACTGCAAAAATAAGAGACTTCAAGAATCTGGGCAGGTATAAATGAAAACCTGAACTATGTATCATCAGAATCCTAGGAAAATAAGGGAAAGAAGATAGTGCTGGAAAAGAAATTAGAGAACGAATTGTAGACATTTTTTTTCACATTGGTAAGAAACAGGCCTAGTGGAATTTGTTCAGTGTCTTGAATCAGAAAATGATTATCTTTAAGTAAGGACATCTCAAAGATACCCATATCAAGTCATAATGTAACATTCTAAAAACCAACAAACAAAAAAACCAGAAAGACTCTTGAAAGCTGTAAAAGGAAAATGATATCTACAGGTTAAAACAATGAATTAGAGTAAAAATAATTTTAATACCAATGATTTTCTCTCAGAAATTATGGGATCCAAAGGAAATTGATATCATATTTTTCAAATACTAAAAGAGCAGAATTATCTCATTCACATCCTGCAGCCAACTGTCATGTAAACTCATCCATCAGCCCAGCTCTACAGATTCAGAAGGTCAGAAAAAACACAAATCAACCTGCTAAAATTCATGGATACGCCCATCATCTGGATGAAAACTCTGAGGTACCCTTGGGAAGGGTCTGGCTGAGTACATGCCCTGAGTACAAAGTCCCAGTAGCCACACCCACAACCACAACTGCTGCCAGGCCTACAGCCCAACTACACTGCTCCATGACAAATCTGTCTCTGCAGAGACTCCAACCTCATTAAAAATTTTCAGACAGAACTCTAGGGTATTCCCAAAAGGCACAACCACACCCCACAGCCACTGCCATACAAAATGGTCCAACTTTATTGGTTGCTACTAATCTCTGAATAGATGCCAAACTCCCAGGTGCACAGATCTGAGAGCTTTTGGAGGGACAACTCCAAATTGCACAATACTGCTGGCCCAGTCAGTGCACAGCAAATTAGGCAGGAAAGTGACATAGAAGCCAGCTAAGCTCAGTAAGCAAAAATAATAATACAGAAGGCTCAACTAGCAACAGACAGCTCAGAAATCCTCAGACAGTAACTTAAATAACCCCATTGTGAGATATAACAATTTTGCAAGCTTTCTTTTACTGAGCTATTTTTTTTGATAATTCCATATACCATTTCATTATAACAGGTAATATAAAATATATTATTTTGTGCCTACCAAGAGAGCATGCTTAAGGCGGGGTGGGGGGGTTGTTTAGGGGGTGGGAAACTGGGGACAAAGGTGGGGAAAGTTCACACTGATGATGGGGTTGGTGTTGGAATACTGAATGCTTGAAACAACCATATTATGAACAACTTTGTAAACCATGATGTTTAAATAAAGTTTAAAATATTAGATAATTTACCATAAAGCTATCATAATTTTTGTTACAAGAATAAAGACTGACTGACCAATTTATTAGAACTGAAGACCCAGAGATAAACCCTGAAGTTTATGGGCAGTTAATCTATGAAAAGTGTGTATTGCCATGTATATCAAGTAAAACAAGAAAAGCCTCTTAAAAAATGGTATGGGGAAAACTGGATAACCACATTAAAAAATGAAATTAGATCCATTCCTTACACTGAAGTTAATTCTAAGTGAACTAAAGACTGAGACTAGACCAAAATCAGTAACATAGATTAAAGAAAATATAAGAAGAATGTTCTAAGATCTAAAAGTCAAGAACATTTTTGTGATCTGTTCCTTACTGGCAAAAATAACCAAAACAAGTATGAGCAAACAAGATTACATCAAAATTAAAAAGGTTTTACAAATAAAATAAACTCACACTAAAATAAAAGGACACCCAATGTATAGGATATGGTATTTGTACACAATAATTTGATAAAGGCCTATTATGTAGCATATACAAAATACTCAACTATTAGATAGAAACTAATTAAACCCATCAAAATTTGGGAGAGGAAGCAATAAATACACTTCCATGCGGAAGACATATGAACAGCCAATAAGTATATTAGAAAGTGTTTATTATCATTTATTATCAGAGAAATCAAAATCAAAATAAGAATGAGGTACCATCTCATTCATGCCAGTGAAGATGGCCTATATCTATAACATGAGAAGCAACCACTGTGGGCTGGGATGTGGTAGGAAAGGAACTCTCATTCATTACTTGTAGGAATGTTTTCTGGTTTAGCCTCTATGGATAACAATATGAAGACCTCTGTGGATAGCAATATGAGGAATCACTGTCACTCTATCACTGTCAACCCATTGCTCATCAATTTTCTCCAGTGGCCACCAGAAATGACTCCATTGTGAGACTCCTTTTTACTGTTTTTGGCATATCAACTACACCACAGGTAGTTTGCTAGGCTCTGCCGTGTGGGCAGGATATTCTCAGTAGCTTGCTGGGCTCTCCGAGAGGGGCAAAAGAATCTAACCCTGGTCCGCTGCATGCAAGGCAAACGCCTACCCACTGTGCTATCACTCCAGCCCCATTAGTACAGCGGGTAGGGCATTTGCCTTGCATGTGGCCAACCCGGGTTCAATTCCCAGCATCCCATAGGGTCCCTGAGCACTGCCAGGAGTAATTCCTGAGTGCAAACACAGGAGTAACCCCAGTGCATCACCGGGTGTGACCCAAAAAGCAAAAAGAAAAAAAGAAAAAATAATTATTTAAAAATATGAAGAATAGAGCTCTAATAAGACTCAGTGATTGAGTCACTTCTTGTCAGCCCTGAACACTAGAATATTAATTTAGAATAACACAGGCACATTGATGTGCATTGCAGTGCTTAGTACAATTTCCATGATATGAAAACAACCCAAATATTCAATGACAGATAAGTGAATAAACAAGTTATGGTAAATACACCTCAATGCTCCCTCACACACACCAAAACTTTGTAGTCATAATAAAAGATGAACTCATGTATTTATTTTTAAACTAAATAAAAACAGAGAGTATCCTGTAAAGTGAAGAAAGTCAGAGAAAAAAGACAGTGAATGTTCTCACTTATTTGAGTGTTATAAGACAAATTATTAGACAAGTAAATGGAAGGCATGATGGCAAACTCTTAGTCAGATTTACAGAAATGAGAATACTAAAAAAGGAGGGAAGGGAGAGACCAGCAGTCTGAAATCATTTGGTACTGTATATTCCCTTGTTTTGCATTTATAGATGTCTCAGATGGGAAAAAAAAATCATTTGGTATTAAAAGCATTGCATTTGACTAGCAATTTTGCCCTAAAAGTTTCGGCCTAGCAGTTAATCTATTCTATGAGAAATGAAGTTATTAGTACTTTAAACTTATCTCCAAATTTCATATTCACCACTAAAATTATTATATCAGAAAATTCACACATATTAAAATTAAATATAGCTTTTGTAATTAAGCATATGTTTACCTATTAGTTTCAACCATAATTACTTCAGGAAATAATCTTGGTTTTATTAAAATGGTTTCTGTTCTGATTTTTACACAGGGGCTCCTCTATTCTGAAGCATTTATTTTAGCTTGTGAATTTTCAGTAATATTCTTTGGAAGTGTTCATCAGATTTAGATGAAGACTATGAGAACCCAAATCTTCTTTTTTTTCTTTGTGTTATATAAGTGCTCACACAAACATGTTCGGGAATTTTTTGGTTACCATTTCACTCTATTTATAGCTGGGTCTAATATTTTAGGCTGCCCATTTCCTCAGAACTTTATATAAATTTTTCCTTTGTCTTCTATCATTGAGTATAGTTTTGAAGAAGCCTGAAATTAGCCTGAATGTTTTGCTTTCCTGCTTGAGTTTATTGTGCCATTAAAGCCAGAATTACTGAAAACTCTTTCCTTTTTGGATCGCAATAACAATCACAATTTATCTGTATGAACAGTTTCTGTCAATGGTTTGTTTCTGCAAAGAAGGTGATTTCTAGTAATACTAAAGTGATTTCTAGTAAAACTAATTTATATTAGTTTTATCACACCCCCACCATATTCATTTAATTTTTTTCTTTTGCAAAACATAGATCATTAATATGCTTAAATGTTTTGGAATACCATCTTTATTAGTACTGAGATTTAAAAAGGGGAGGACAGAAGGCAAAACTATTGGTCCTGTTTGTAAAAATAAATCTTAGCAGAGAATTGTGTAAATTAGAGCAGCAGAGAGTACATCACTGTGTGCATCATTCGGGTGTATCATAACTTTAGAGATAAAGTGCTTCATCATAACTTTAGAAATAAAAACATAAATCAATATTCGTTTTCATACATGAAATGCTCCTTAAAAACACAACCTCTGAAGCATTGTACCCAGAATATGCAGGGAGCTAAGTAATTTTAAAATATACTATTGCCCTATGACTATAATCTAGCAGCCGGGATAATTTCAATAGTGAATTAAGGTTAATCTGTTCATATTTCATATTTCATAATGAGAAAAAGCATAAGTCTGAACAAATACTGGATGATCTGTTTAACTGTGTATTTAAACCACTAAAATGGGTTGGTCTTCTGTTTGAGAAAAGTTCTTTAATGTTTATGATTTCACATCCTACCCTGCATTGACCAGGCATTTGCTGACATAAATTTAGTGCAATTACCCGTTATTTTAATTTATGAATAGCTGGTACTAATAGATATGTGGCACAACTGTTACTCAATATTAGGACATTTTAAACATTTTTTTCTACATGATTAAGGACTTTTGTGGAAGTATAAGAGTAAAAATCAGTTTGTAAAAATCAGAAAATCAGTTCATTAGTTTGCATCCTCATATTGTACTATGATGTTTTTTAAAAGATGGTTGTCTGAAGATTTTTTGATCCCTAACCTCTCTTCTTAAAAACAATATTACTTTGTAAAATGCTGGGAATATTGCTTACCTTTTATGTTTTGAAAAATTTGTCACAGACTTATTGAAACAACAAACTTTATTAAACATGTACTTTTTTTTTTTTTGCTTTTTGGGTCACACCCAGCGATGCTCAGGGGTTACTCCTGGCTTTGCCTCAGGAATTACTCCTGGCAGTGCTTGGGGGGACCATATGGGATGCCGGGGATTGAAACCGGGTCGGCCGCGTGCAAGGCAAACGCCCTACCTGCTGTGCTATCGCTCCGGCCCAAACATGTACTTTATTGTAAGAACTACATCAGACACATCACAGTCAACTCTCACCTTAGAATACATTTGTTTATAGCAGAAAAGCAGTTGGTTTTTAAGAAAATTCAAAAAACACTTAGTGTTTATTTTCTGTTTTAATTATTATTAATTTGCCACAAGGCATTGTCTACTCCCTTTCTTTCCTCTTTTTTAACTTTATTTAAACACCATAGTTTACAAAGTTGTTCATAACACAGTTGTTTTGGGCATTCACTGTCTCAGCATAAATCCCACCTCCAATGTGACCTTCCCTCCACCATTTTCCCCAGTTTCCCACCCACCCCAATTATTAGCAGGCACAAATAATTTATTTGATATTGTTTGTTACAACACATTGGTAAGTAGAATTGTTAAAAAACACTTTAGTGAAAGAAAATTTGTGAAAATAGGTATATCTCACAATGGTGTGATTAAAGTCTCATAGTGGGAATTTACTGAGCTGTTTCATTTTTTTTTTTTTTTTTTTGCTTTTTGGATCACATCTGGCAATGCACAGGGGTTACTCCTGGCTCTGCACTCAAGAATTACCCCTGGCGGTGCTCAGGGGACCATATGGGATGCTGGGATTTGAACCCGGGTTGGCCACGTGCAAGGCAAACGCCCTACCCGCTGGGCTATCACTCCAGCCCCATGAGATGTTTCGTTTTTAAATTAATTATTTTATCTTTTTTCTTTTATTTATCTTAGTGAGGGTATTGGGCCACACCCAGCAATGCAATGGGGTTATTCCTGGTTATTCCTGCATCTGTACTCAGGAGTGAACGGTGACCAACCTCTGAATATCATGCCATGCCAGTGGCACTTTAATTACTGTACTATCTTTCTTACCCTGGAAATATTTAGATAGTAAAGACAAATCTAGTACAAAGTCCTTATTTTATGAAGTAGAATTTTTCTACATACTGTGGATAGCCTAATGCAATTTATTTTACAGCAGATATAAACAATTACTTAGTCCTTTCTTCAATAGGTAGCAAACAAAAATTAACAAGGCTTGCAAAAAAAATAACCTAACTCCTTACCCCTATTTCCTTTTTTTTACTTCACACTTGGGCTGGAGCGATAGCACAGCAGGTAGGGTGTTTGCCTTGCATGCGGCCGACTTGGGTTCGATTCCTCTGTCCCTTTCAGAGAGCCCAGTAAACTACAGACAGTATTCTGCCCGCACAGCAGAGTCTGGCAAGCTACTTGTGGCGTACTGGATATGCCAAAAACAATAACAACAAGCCTAACAATGGAGACATTACTGGTGCCCACTTGAGCAAATTGATGAACAATTCATTGTTCGACAGTGCTACAGTGCAGTGCTACTTTACACTTAAGTTTCTACACCTGTGGCTTATAATTGTTTTTATCGGAAGCTGTATGTAACTAATAAAGCTATTTGTACATTCAGCAAGTAACGTTAGGGTTGTTCCCTACAAGAGAAACTGGAAGCAACACCACTGGTCCATGAAATGAATTAAATCAGAATATATGCCATAAAATTTTGCAGAGTATCAAGTCAATTTTGAAGGTAGCTTCTTTGTTTACTGGGATTTTCTTTTAGATTTCTATTTTGGTAGTGAGTCAAGTGAAAGATTTCTTCTTGCTCAGTTGTTTTATGTTGTTTTGGTTTGCATGAGTAAAGTAGAGATTCTTTACAAGCTTCTGAAAACCAAACCATGGTAATGGGGGGTGGGGGTGTTGGGAGAGAGCTGGGTAATTTCTATGTTTTCCTGATGACAGATAAGTGCACTAGGAAGAAAATCCACACTTTCAATCTCTTAGAACCTTGTTTCCCACAATGGCACAATGGTTTTAAGGGCACAGAAATAATTTTGTTTAATGGAGCATTCTTCCAAATGTTCCTCTATGCTATTTATAGGAGAGTGTAAATTTACTTTTTTCTCTTCAAAAGCAGATATAAGCTATAGTTTATATCTATATAAAATTTATAGTTTATATCTATATAACTATTTATATCCATATAAATAATTATATCTATATATAAGTATTTATATATAGATATAAACTACAGTTTATATCCTTCCCCTTTTGATGTTACATTCCCAAAATAATATATTCAACTATTAAGGTTTACTAAATAAGAGCTTCCATACTGTAGCTATGTACATTCATCCATTCTATAGCTTTTTATCAGATCTGTATTGACTACCTACTATAAATAGTCATATGCAATATAAATTAATTAGAATATGTTTATGATTTAAATAACTCATAACATCTGCACTTACATGTTCATTGCAGCACTGTTTACAATAGCTAGAATATGGAAACAACCCGAGTGCCCAAAAATAGACAATTGGTTAGAGAAAATTGGTAGATCTACACAATGGAATATTATGCAGCTGTTAGGAGAGATGAAGTCATGAAATTTGCTTATAAGTGGATGGACATGGAGAGTATCACAATAGATGAAATGAGTCAGAAAGAGAGGGATAGACATAAAGGGACTGCACTCATTTAGGGAGTATTAAATAACATAATATGATATTAAATAACATAATATGAGACTGATACCGAAGGACAGTAGACACAAGGACCAGGAATAGTGCCCCATAGTTGGAAGCCTCCCTCATAAGCTGGGGGAGAAGGCATCTGGAATAGAGAAGGGGTCACTATAACTATGATGGTTGGAAGAATCGTTTGTGATGGGAGATGTGTGCTGAAAGTAAAGGACTAAATATGATAACCTCTCAGTATCTGTATTTCAAACAATAACGATCAAAAGTAGAGAAAGAGTATGGGGGAATTTGTCTGCCATGGAGTCAGAAGGAGGGTTGGAAAGTGGGCATATACTGGGGACATTGGTGGTGCAGAATGTGCACTGGTGGAGGGATGGGTGTTTTATCATTATATGATTGAAACTCTCAAATATGAAAGCTTGCAACTATCTCATGGTGATTCAATAAAAAAATAAAATCGCTCATAATCAAATCTGAATAGATTAGATTCAATTAACTTCAGAAAGAAACACCAAGAAAACATTTTTTAAAAGTATTTTGTCTTGACTCTACTTGATAATTAAAATATAAATACCTAAAACACTGCCTCCTTTTGAAGTAGGAAGAAGATATAAGAACCTGGCCATCATTTCAAGTCCCATATGAGAGTGGGCAGTTTGAAGTATGTTCTGAAATTAAGAAATAGTAATTAATTCAGCCCTCATTAGTGCATAGGGCTTGCATACTAAGAGTCAGAAAAAACAATGAGATTCCCACAATGAGATTCCTATGTAAGTCCCAATCTCCAAACTTATTTTCAAAGTTACCTAGTCAGTGCTATCTGGTACTGAGTTCTGGCAGACATTCAGCAAACCAATTCAGCAACTGAATTAAATCCTCACAGAAGAGCACATCCAAATTGGGCAATTTCTGGACACAGAGATTCTCTTCCCTGTTGGGTTCTAACTCTTATGTTTCAGGCTATTTCTAAGGCAGGATGGTGAGATTTTGGTACTTTTGGTTCTCATTTGTGAGCTTTAGGCTGACTGCTAAGTGAGATAAGCTCTTCTTAAAGGATTATTTCCAGAATACAAGAAAAAAAAGTCATTTCTCAAAAGTCTAAAAGGAAATCTGTTAACAGTAAGTTTTTGATAGAGTAAGAAACAATATTAATGGAAGAATTCTGAGATTACTCTTTGAGAAAAATGCAGTGGTTAATAGTAAAAATGCCATCCCTTACACAGTAATCTGTGAAGTAAACCTTCACAGTAACACAAAGGATGATTTCAACAGAGAGGTGATTTTTATGTTTCTTTAATTTTCTAAACATAAAAAGAAATTCTAGTCTGGGATTTTATTCTCACTTGGATTTTACAACACAATGGCAATAGACTACTGTAGCTCAGATGCAGCTACGGTATCAGCAGAATTTCATCGTCTCACTGAACCACGCACATGGTCTTCAACATTATTACTTCAGATCAGCCCATATTTGCATGCAGCTCCTCAGTTGAGCAATTTCAGTGCTGATCTTGGCTTTGTTTTGCGGTCAAGCATTCTACTCTTTCTTTATTGAGGTATTTGCTCACTGTATTGGCTGGGACAAAGCTATTTTGTATGCATAGAAACTCACTTCAGGACTTTAAGCTATTTTCTATTCTACAATAGTTAATTTTTCACTTACTCAGACCCACTGAAGAGTGTGCAACACAGAAATACATGCTGCAACAATAAATATTTTACAGTGTATATAATCTCCACAATTTGACAGTTTCATTTTCTGTGTGAATCTATATAAAATGACAATTGTTAACATTTTGTGAATGCACATTTTTAATAATATGCTCTATAATCACTACCAGACAAATAGCCTGTACTTAAACGAGTGCTCTAGACATTAGTTGCCATTTATGCTAAACCCAGTAAACTCTAATAAAGATATTTATGGGCAGACGATTTATCTTTTAAGAAGATATATTACATAGATTTTATCAGCATATAAAAATGTTATCCTGTGAACACTGGATGATTAATCTTTTTATAAATTGTAGTGCATTCTTGTCACTTTCACATGACGTCATTCTAATTTTTAAAAATATATATAATGGTTTGGATTGGTTAATGTTTCATACTTTATTCCATTTGAATTAATGATGTTATTTACTTGGAACTTGATTGTATACTTGCCTCACATTCTATGAGGTAGTTCATAAAAGGCAGCAACATAATAAAGAAGGAAAATGTTATTTACTCTTTCTCAATTCTCAGGAGCTTGGTGTAAATTTTACCCAATAAAACATGTTTACTTTGTTTCTATTTTCCTTTAAGGCTCAATATACAGGAGCAGGCAGCAGGAGTGCTCAGAGTCACAATCTTTGTAGGATTTCAGTCCTGAGCATCTGCAGTTCTTTCTCTTGATCTCAGAAACTCCTTTTTCTCAGCTCCGTAACTCCTTGATCCCAAAAGCAAAACTTTCTCCTGCCACAGAACTTCAGCTACAGGAGTTCATATTTTGCTTCTCAAGCCCCAGGAGAGGCCAGTAACATCACATAGCAAGAACTCAAGTAAAGAAATATTTCTCAGAGCATCTAGCTATGCTTCAAGTCAGAAGGACTTACCAAACAAAAGAGCTTATATTTCTGGCACTCACAATTTAACATCAGTCAACTATATTTAAGTTTAAATGTGAGCCTAGTGTGAGGTCAGATTTCCACATTTTGAGTGGGAGTCACTGTAGTCTGAGCGCTTTGAAGGAAAAGAATTACTGGCATCATTGCAGCAAAAGAATGGAGGTGTGTCAGACTGTTCTCGGTGGCTATCCTGGGACATACACACCCAAGACAGACACAAAGAACAGGCTGACATACATGCTCATACTTGTCTCCTCAAAAGAAACCTGTAGAGTTGGGCAACTAGGCTGCCAGGTCAGACTGCACAGGTCCGTGGTGGTTTAACAGGTGAATACACTTTTCAGCGTGTGACTGTCATGATCATAGGTTACAAGAAGAAAGACAGTGTGCTCTGTCTCTGCCTCAGTTTGAGAGCTACCATTTCAAATGCAGAGGAAGCATAGGTAGTTTTCTGTACTCAGAGAGCACAACGAACCAATATGAAGTTTGAAATTAGCTTCTTATAGTCAAGGAAAGCAAAGGGAATCAGTAAATCCTAGATAAGCCACTAGAACAATTTGGGTTTCAGTTTTCTCATTCTATACAATTTCAAGCAGGAATAGCTTGACCTTTAGGATTCAAATGAAATATGGTCAAATAGGGCTTTTTTGGTATAAATACTTATGCATTTCCAAATAATATATTGAAATCTTAATGTTCAGGGTGATGGAATTAAGAGGCAGGATTTGGGGAAACATGAATAGTTCATGAAGAAAGAATACTCATGAGTGGAAATCATCCTTGTATATAAAGAGACCAATAGCGCTAGCTCACCCTTTCTGCTACATGAGCACATGAAAAGTCTTCATGTGACCACCTGATCTTGAATTTTCAGGCACCATAACTGCAAGAAACAAATTTCTACTGTTTATGTTATATTATTATGCTAGACGAAATTCTACTAAGCTCATATTTTTTGGATTTCTTTCTTGAGGAGAACAGAATAGCCCACATTGTCCTTCAAAAGCTTTTAACTGACTCACTGTAAATATCTACCATTCATCTGAGTTATCACTGCTTTATAGCCAAGAAGGCATAGAACACAATTCCATTGACATTTTCCCACATAAGAACTATAATTACAACACAATAAAAACAGCAAAACCTAATTTAAAAAATACTATTTTTCTTTTAAAAATGAGTATATATGAACAAAAAGTAATACCTCTACAACATTTTTTTATAGAGAGTAGAATTTAGTAAATACTCTGGAAAGAAAGAATACTTACATTTTAGCAAAAAACATTTGAAATTGATTATTGGGTCTTCCTGTTCTTAAGAAATCCCTTGGTAGCATTTTATTCCAATCTTACCTCCAGCTCTTGGTAATGATGCTTTCTCATTGCTCAATCAATCATGTCCCTATCTGCTCAGAGGCAAGATTTAAAAAAGAAAATTAAAAATTTAGATTGATACATAGTACAAGCTCTGAATCTTGTAAGATATCAAAAAAGTTATATCACTTTCTTCATAATTATTATTTGTGCACTCTAGGTCTCTATTCTTTCCCCATTTAGAAAATATGATTTAAAATTTAAAATTTTGTTTTAAATCTTTTCTCTAACTTCTTTAAATGCTATATGTAATATGAAAATCAGCATTTGAATTAATTTTACGATAGCTATGCTAGGAATTACAAAAAGCCTCAAAATTATATGTATTTGAAAATCAGATGAAACTTAATGCTAATAAGTCAATAAAGTTATTGACAGTTCAATTAGCTCTTAGTTAAATGGCTGAGGAAGGAGTGAGATTTGAAGCTTATGTGTAGCTATGAAGTTAGTGGAGAGAAGGCCAATATGCCTTTTGCAATTCTTACATTAAAGTTCTAGGTAAAAAGTTGTTGAACTTGAACCTCTATTCACTGATCAGTGACTGATATTTTGTCTCAATTTTGAGAATTAGATTAGAGGTGACAAATTCAGAGTTGCCAGTGGGTGACAATCCAAGAGGTGATTCATGCTGTCGTTCTTTTGCTGAGTGTGTCATGAGTAAGTGTATAATAATCAATTTCATAGATCTAGAGATAGAAATACTCAGAAACAAATAGCCTGAATCACAGGATGCTGAAGAATAACCCATCCTCAAGTAACAATTTGCAATTTTATAGTGGAAATAATTTTGTGTCTTTAGATATCATGTGAGCCTTTGTTCTTTGACCTCGAGTGCAGGTTTTAAGGTCTCATTCTCAGAAGTAACGTTTTTTATTTGCAGTTGTTTCATGGCCACCTCATTGCAACCTACAATTTATTTAAAAAATTAAATATCAGACATGTGATAGTGTCAGAATTGAGTTAGATTTGTTAATTGCAAATTTTACTTACTTTTGCTATGCCAACGGCAAAAGTTTAAACAAAGCAAATAAAAATTTTAAAATCTTGCTTTCTATATGACAGAATATTTTCTAAATATTTTATTTTCCTTCTCGTTGAAGAAAAACTAAATTTCTAAAGATTGCTTAAAATTTGGTTACATAAAGTATACATTATCAACATCAGTGAAACCTCTGAAACTGAGTATTTAAAATAAAAATGATAGTCACTGATAACTTGATGTATGAGTCATTTCTTAATATAATGCATATTTAAAATGTAAGAATTTGATCATAAAATACTGTCGTCACCAAATATGACCATAAGACCAAAAAAGTACTATGCATTGGTTTGCCTCCTCAGTTTTGCCTAATTTTATGAGTTACAATTAAGTTAAATATCTTCTTGCTTAAGTAGCTTGATAAGTACTTTCTTTTGTCATAGAAGATATTTCCACAGCCTAAAAAATATTAACTAATAGAATTTTTTTTTGCTTTTTTTTAATTAATTTATTTAGTTTTAATTCGTGAATCACCATGAGGGCACATTTACAGATTTATACACTTTTGTGCTTTTGCTTCCCTCATACAAAGTTCGGGAACCCATCCCTTCACCAGTGCCCATTCTCCACCACCAGTAAACCCAGCATCCCTCCCACCCTCCCCGATCCCATCTCCCCCCACCCCGCCCTGCCACTGTGGCACCTTCTGTTCTCTCTCTCTAATTAGCTGTTGTGGTTTGCAATAAAGGTGTTGAGTGGCCACTGTGCTCAGTCTCTAGCCCTCATTCAGCCCGCAACTCCCTTCCCCCACATGGCCTTCGACTATATTATAGTTGGTGATCCCTTCTCTGAGTTGCCCTTTCCCCAGAATGTGAGGCCAGCCTCCAAGCCATGGAGTCAACCTCCTAGTACTTATTTCTACAATTCTTGGGTGTTAGTCTCCCACTCTGTTATTCTATGTACCCTAGATGAGTGCAATCTTTCTATGTCTGTCTCTCTCTTTCTGACTCATTTCACTCAGCATGAAACTTTTCATGCCTATCCACTTAACTACAAAATTCATGACCTCCTTTTTTCTAACAGCTGCATAGTATTCCATTGTATAGATGTACCAAAGTTTCCTCAACCAGTCATCCGTTCTAGGGCATTCGGGTTTTTTCCAGATTCTGGCTATTGTAAATAGTGCTGCGATGAACATACATGTGCAGATGTTGTTTTGATTATACTTTTTTGCCTCTCTGGGATATATTCCCAGCAGTGGTATTGCTGGGTCAAATGGGAGCTCAACCTCTAATTTTTTGAGAGTCGTCCATATTGTTTTCCAGAAGGGCTGAACCAGTCGGCATTCCCACCAGCAGTGTAGAAGGGTCCCTTTCTCCCCACATCCTCTCCAACAGCGGTTGCTTTTGTTCTTTTGGATGTGTGCTAGTCTCTGTGGTGTGAGGTGGTATCTCGTGGTTGTTTTGATCTGCATCTCTCTGATGATTAGTGATGTAGAGCACTTTTTCATGTGCCTTTTGGCCATTCGTATTTCTTCCTTGGTAAAGTTTCTGTTCATTTCTTTGCCCCATTTTTTGATGGGGTTGGATGTTTTCTTCTTGTAGAGTTCAACCAATGCTTTATATACCATTGATATCAACCCCTTATCTGATGGGTATTGTGTAAATATCCTTTCCCATTCTGTGGATAGTCTTTGGATTCTGGTCACTGTGTCTTTTGCGGTGCAGAAGCTTTTTAGTTTAATGTAGTCCCATTTGTTGATCTCTGTTTTTACTAGATTGCTTAGTTCTGTGTCACCTCTGAAGATACCTTTATCTTCAATATCGTGGAGGGTTTTGCCGACCTTGTCTTCAGTGTACTTTATGGTTTGTGGTCGAATGTTGAGGTCTTTAATCCATTTTGATCTGACTTTTGTGCATGGTGTCAGGTCAAGGTCTAAGCCCATTTTTTTGCATGTGGTTGTCCAGTTGTTCCAGCACCATTTGTTGAAGAGACTTTCCTTGTTCCACTTCACATCTCTTGGTCCCTTATCAAAGATTAGATGATCATACATTTGGGGTTGTGTGTAGGGATATTCCACCCTGTTCCATTGGTCTACGGCTCTGCCTTTGTTCCAGTACCATGCTGTTTTAATTGTTACTGCTTTGTAGTAGAGTTTGAGGTTGGGGAGGGTGAATCCTCCCATCATCTTTTTCCCAAGAATTGTTTTAGCTATCCGTGGGCGTTTGTTGTTCCATATGAATTTTAGGATTGCTTGATCCATTTCTTTGAAGAATGTCATGGGTATACTTATAGGGATCGCGTTGAATTTGTATAATGCTTTGGGGAGTATTGTCATTTTGACAATATTGATTCTCCCTATCCATGAGCAAGGTATATGTTTCCATTTTCTCATGTCTTCTTTTATTTCATGGAGTAGCGTTTTATAGTTTTCTTTGTAGAGGTCTTTTACTTCCTTGGTTAAGCTGATTCCGAGGTACTTGATTTTCTGGGGCACGATTGTGAATGGGATTGCTTTTTTCGTGTCCCTTTCCTCTGCCTCATTGTTTGTATATAGGAAAGCCATGGATTTTTGGGTATTGATTTTGTAGCCTGCAACTTTACTGTATAAGTCTATTGTTTCTAAGAGTTTCTTAGTAGAGGCTTTGGGCTCCTCTAGATATAGTATCATATCATCTGCAAATAGTGAGAGTTTGATTTCTTCCTTTCCTATCTGGATGCCCTTGATCTCTTTTTCTTGTCTAACAGCTATCGCGAGTACTTCCAGTACTATATTGAAGAGAAGTGGTGAGAGTGGGCATCCTTGTCTTGTGCCTGATCTTAGAGGAAAGGCCCTTAGTTTTTCTCCATTGAACTAATAGAATTTAAAAACATTAAACTTAGCTGAATTTTCTATCTTTCCATTTAACAAACTTACTATTACTAGTCACATCATCTTGAGATTGCAAAATAATTTTTCTTCTAGCTTTGGTGTTTACACTATCAGGTATTATTTATCTTGTGCTTCATAGTCTGCATCACCAATTGTGCATATTTAATTCTGTCATTCTTCAAAAATCAGTCATCTCAATCTTCATTCTTGTTGCTTATCTTTTAGCACTTTTCTATATGTCTCTGTCACTCTGCTAATAGGATGTGTAAATCCCATGTTCTCTGGCTATGTAAGGCCCTCGCTCACGTGGGGATTACACATGAAAGGATGTTCGAGGGCTCTCTGGACGGCTCTCTCTTGCTGCCTGCATTTGGTGCTCTGGAGCCGCTTCTCCACCCAGGATGGTTGCTGCCTTGGACAGACAAAGGAAGAATGAGGGCCAAGCTGGTTGCTGATAAGTTGTCATTTATTCAATCTCTAGTCTCTCCTGGCTCTCTCCAACCCCCTTTCTTTCTATCTATTTATCTATCTATCTAACTATCTATCTATCAAGCTAATTTCAAACTTCATATTGGTTCCTTGTGCTCTCTGAGTACAGAAAACTAGATAGATAGATAGATAGATAGATAGATAGATAGATAGATAGATAGAATAACCCAACCTCAAGTAACAATTATATATGTATAACCATGCAATTCTTTTTTCCCACTGTATCCATCTCCTCTCTCTCTCTCTCTCTCTCTCTCTCTCTCTCTCTCTCTCTGCTGTCTCTCTTCTTTGCTCCTTCTCCTTCAATCCCCCCTGAAGCAACCTTCAGTCAATCAATCCCATTCTTCCCGAAGCCGCTCTCTTTTATCCTCTCCCCAAGCCTCCCCACCCACATCTCCCCACGGTGCAATCAAAAGTGTTTTTCCAGGCTTCCAGACCACCTGCAGCCCAGAAGGGCAAAACAGCCCTTAATGTGTGTTTCTCCTCTCCTTAGATCTGCAATTTGATTAACATCTTTAATTCTACTTCCCAATATTTACCATCCTGTAAAGACACAGTAATAGACACTTTTAGGCTTGTAGGGTGACTCTCCTGACTATATCACTATATCAGACTATATCAGACTATATCAGTAACTATATCAGACTATAGACTCAGACTATAGTGCTCAGGCAGGATCAATCATTCCTAACCCCAGCAGGGTCCAAATATAGTTATTACTTTTGGATCATGACAGAATTTGTCCATGACCAAGCTCTTAACATAGTTAAGTATTAGGGTACTTCGACCAGGCCCATTTTGATGCCAGGGTAGCTCACTGCTTGCCCTGGATCCATCCGTTGGGACCCTGCTTTTGGGGATCTAGGAATTAAGGGCAACTGAAGCTTAAATTGAGAGAGCAGAAGTCCAGGAGGAATATTGTCTGGAGTCAATCAACTCCCAAGGCACAGGCTTATCTTTTGAACTGTCTTCCTGTATCCATACAAAAAGCAATTGCTCTAAAATAACTAACCCTGCAAAGGACATTAAGGAGAAGAGAGAGACAATATTTACAAGTCAGAGTCTGTGGAGAGCCTCCACGGGACCGTGCTTCATGGACACCTGTTTCTTGTTAATTGCACTGTGCTTCATAGACAACACCTGATAAGGAAACAGGATGTCTTGTCACGCCCACGAGCTGTAACTAGTCTATCAGCTGCAGACACTTGGGCATAAACAAGCAGCGAGAGGTATATAAGGGGGCAAGCTGCCTAGCTAGTCGGTTCCCCCTCATTCCTTCTCTTTTCTGTTCCCCTTCTTCCCTAATGCATGAGAAGGTCCCTGATCTTCTCATCGCTGCAAGAAGAATCTCCGGGTTGCGTGTTTCTTGGCTGGTCAAAGCGGCGCACGACAAGAGTCTAATCAGGTGACAAAGATAATTGACAAGTTGGGGGGAATCAACAAACACAAGCTCCTAGCAGCCAGGGAGGAAGGGCAAATCAACCTTATCCTACAATAGGACATGCAGAATGAAACACCATTTCACAAGGTTTTGGGTTGGATATCAAATGAATCATTTATTTTTGACCTTAAATAATATACTTATAGTTATATAAGTAGATGAGTTTCTGATAAGTTATATATATTATTTTTATATTAAATAGCACCTCAAAGACAATTATTTTATATAAAGCTTTAAAAATAACAAAGTTAGCTTTTTGTCTATGTGGAGGGAGAAGATTGAAAATCCTCTTTCATTATTTTGGAAAGCAGATGCAGCCAAGATCGTTGACAGTGTCCATAATTCATGTCAATATCTAACATTCATAGAGTTTCAAAGTAGTTCTATATACCTTAGCTCATGCCTTCTAAACCACACACGAGGAATGTAATACTATTTTCATTCTATGAACAAGGAGAACAAATCTTAGGATTTCATAGACTTCCTCTACATGATGCTGGAAGCAATGGTAAAAACAGATTTTACCAAGGTTGAGTGCTTCCAAATTCAGGAATATTTAAGATATCATATCTGGTATAAAAGACAAAAAAATGTTTAGAGTAATTCAGAATTTGTTGGAGTCTGTGCTTCCTTTGATTATCATGAATCGATTAAATACCTTTTATGAGTTTTTTCATTTGAAATAGACAGGATATTCTATACTTCCAAGATTGGAAACATAATAAATTAAAAATTAACTAACTAGGTAGGCCACATCACTGACCCTTTCTCTATGTCTTCCACTGAACCTTTTACATGGCTGACTTACATGTATATATATTTACTTAGATTTTCTAAAACATAGGCCAAGGGCTTATTACAGTCTAATAGAGAAATTCTTTAGTCTCCAAATTGCACCATGAACTATTTCTGGGTCACTGTCACTGTCACTGTCATTCTGTTGCTCTTCGATTTGTTAGAGCGGGCACCAGTAACATCTCTCAGTATGAGACTTATTGTTACTGTTTTTGGCATATCCAATACACCACGGGTAGCTTGCCAGGTTCTGCCGTGCCGTGCAGGCAGGATACTCTCGGTAGTTGTTTGCTGGGCTCTCTGAGAGGGGCAGAGGAATTGAACATGGGTCGGCCGCATGAAAGGCGAGCGCCCTACTGCTGTGCTATCGCTTCATCCCTTAAAAGTCGGAAACATGTCCATAAGGGACTTATTTTTATTATTGTTTAATCATCTGATGCTTTGTAAATTTGAAGAATAATAACAAAAATATCAGCTAATGTTACTCAATAAAAACAATTGCCAGTCAAAAATAGCATATTACACTAAGATATAGTTCCCAAAATTTTTCTGGAGATACTTTGATGATAAAGTGCATCAGGTAACTCTTCACTTTACAGAAAGAAGATAAAAATACAAGTATTCCAGGTGGTGCCATTATGCATTATATTACCATAAAATCCTACAGAATCCCTCAAAATTAGATATATGGAAATATTAGTAGATACATTTTCACTACAACTCAAACAAGTGTTACCTATAAATCACTTTCTAAGTTTTTCTTGTAATTTCTTAACCCATATTGAGTTGCTCTGAATTTACAACAAACCTAACAGTAAAAATTAGTATCACAGTCTAATTTGAACAATAGTAATATTTGAATAAAAAATGCAAAACCTTATCTTTGTCTTGAAATTCTAGAAAACACCTGTAGTAAAAGAACCTCCCTCACCCACCCACCCCAACACACACACACACACACACACACACACACACACACACACACACACCCTTTATGTTCTGAGATACAATTTACTGCAAAAATTGACTTTTTTACCCCATAGGAATTATGTATGTGATATGTAAAAGTAGTAGGTTATTCTACCATGATACCCAATATACACCCTTCAAATTTTTGTTCTTTGGCTCATAAATGGCTAGCTGATTTTTTTTCTCACCACTAAACAACCGTAAAAAAAGCCCAATTGATTTGATTTTTTGCCCCCATCCAAGTTTATGATTTAAGTTTACCCCATTGATAAATTTGAAGCAATCAACCCCTAGGCTAAGCCATCAGCAGAATAGAACCTCTCTGTAGTGTGTCCTTTCCAAAACTCAGCACAAAGACCAACAATACCTATCACAGGTGTTATTCAAGTTCTTTACATTCTTGTTTACTCCCTGACTAGAATATTTTTGCCAATCTAATAGTAGGTACATTCTTCCAACTACAATAAAATTTCATTTTTCACATAGAGTGTACTTCCATAAGTCTGGATTTATATTTATTTGATGACACATTGAATAATGCAGATAAAATTTTATGAGATTTATGTCAGATTTGTTGATCTTTATTTAATGAGATAGTTAATATATGTTTTATCAAATTACATTCAAAATTATTTATTTCCACTGCAGTGAATTCTCACTCATCAGAATAAATGAGCTTATTTAAAACTCACGGTGAAAAATCTTAGATGTCAGCTTTAAATGTGTAAGAGGGTACATAATTTTTCAAACATTATTGTAGGAACTACATAAGCAAAGAAAATCAGACTTTTTCTCTTACAAATGGAATCTAGGAAGTAAATCATTGAGGACATAGGGTCCTATTTAAAGCTTGCTCTCTGAAGCCCTTTGATTTATGACTTCTCTCTCTGAGAAATGAGATGAACATTTGTATTCACACATTTTGAAAAGATGTCTAAAAGTGAGTAATTTGAGTATCCCTTCTGGGTGAGCCTATGTATATGTGGGGTACCTTGCATGCTACTAAGGTTGAGGTTCTGAGAACTAAGACTGGACCCAGGGAGTGGGCAACATTGCTTCAGAGAATGAAGAAAAGTAGACTAATAGCGGAGACCTAGATAAAAGTAGCTTGAGGAAGTGTAGCCTAGGACAGCTTGGGGAGAACCAGCTTCAAATCCCATGGCTGAGGTGCAAACCAGAGCAAACTAAAGAGATTATTGTGCAAAAGGGGCCAGGTTCTGGGAACCAAAGTTCTCGTTCAAGGACATAAAGGAGTTTACTAAAAGGTTTATTTCTGTATTAACATACTTTTATTTAGGGCCTTAAATTGGTTAAAACATGTCTGACATCAAGAGATAGAATGCAATGTTTAAAAATTGATTTTCCATGTCATATAATGCATATAAATAATTCTTGCCTAGTCAAGTCTTACAGATTTGTTCTAGCTAAGTACAAATTCAAAAAGTTATGTTCTTAGTTTCTAGGGTTTTTTTTTCTGTTTAGTTTCCAAATTAAATTACTTCTCCAAATAAACATTTTCCAGTATATTTGTTTGAAATGAATTTAGTTAATGTTGATTACCCTTATGATCACTCTCAAAATTTTACTTTAGCTAAAATAAGGGCATTGTTGGGACTGGAGAAATAGAATAGTAGGTAAGGTGTTTGCCCTGAATGAAGTCAACCCAGATTCAATCCCTGGAACCCCATAAGGTCCCTGGAGTCACACCAGGAGTCATCCCTGAGTGCTAAACCAGAGGTAAGCCTCTGTGGGGGCTAGCTGCCCTCTAAAAAAAACTCAAACTCCCTTTACTGAACTTGATTTTAACATTATTTATATTTTGCTTTCCTTTTATGTAGCAAGGTATTATGCATACCAGTGTTTATTAATTTGGTGAGTGTTAGCCTGAATATATGTAATAATTATAACCAAAGTATCAAAACCTTATTAAAATAAACAGAAATCTATTTGGCAGATCTACTTAACTACAAACCTTTTAACTTTATTAAACAATCAAAAATTCTGTTATTTCTGGGCTCAACAGACCCGAGAGCGGAGATCCTCTGCCCATTTCCCTCAACCTCCAACAACCCAGGGGTCATGCCCATAAGCCATCTCCCGCCGGCACCAGATAACCTCGTCATTGGCCACCATCCAGATCACATGGCTACACTTCCCGGAAGGGAGCATAGCATGAGGTTCCCATAGCCATGCAACCAGGCTCCTCAACAGGCTGTTTCTTTCACTCAGGCTCCCCAGAGGGGGCGGGTGAGAGCCCTCCATGCCCCAAGGGACCCGGCTCTGCCAGCCAAAAACCTCCACAACTCAACCACCACCATGCTTGGGCTGAGCCTCACATATGAGTGAACATATTCCTGGAGACATCATAAGACACTTCCTACCCATTCTCCATAATTTCGACACCATATCTGATGGGATTCAGATAGTAGGCAACAGAACATAGAGGGAAATATATATATATATGCATATATGCATATTTTCAGATATGCATATATGCATATATATATGCATATACCAAAGCTCACATCACCCAAACTTTAAAAACATGTTAGTGATATCCTATAGAATGTCTTAATGGCTCCTGCCAAAATAGAACAATCTTTACTCTGTTTCCTATATGAACACATTTTTGTAAGCATATTCAGCAGTTCTTCATAACAGACAATATGAAATATATTATTTCGTTTGTGCTTTGGGACAGGGATTGGGACTTGGGATGGAAACATCCCGAATTTGGTGGTGGGAAAGTATAATGGTGGTAGGATTGGCGTTTGAATATTAAATGTAATCAAATATTGTGAACTAAAATAAAATAAAAAAAATTAAAAAACATAACAAGTGTTGACAAAAGTGAAGAATGTGAAACTACGTTGCTAGTAGATATGTAAAATAATGTAGTTGCAATAGAGTTTGCCAGTTTATAAAACAGTTATTATAAATCCAATCAAAAAGAATTTCTATATAAAAATATCTGTCATTGATTTGCTTTTGAAAATTGTTTTTAGTATTTATTACTTTTGATTGACTTAACTTACTGATTTTCAATTTTTTATGATAGGATCCCAGAATTGATTTCGTTTATTCCCCATGAAATTATGCAGACTTTTCTGCCTCCTATCTTTCCATTTGCATCTATATTTTACATATTTTCAAAAGCACTTGGTTTTATGGGGCTGGAGTGATAGAACATTGAGTAGGGCATCTGTCTTGCACACGGCTGACCCGGGTTTGATTCCCATTATCCCCTATGGTCCCCCGAGCACCACCAGGAGTAATTCCTGAGTGCATAAACCAGGAATAACCCCTGTGCATCACCGGGTGTGACCCCAAAAAAGAAAAAAAAAGTACTTGGTTTTTAAGATAATATTAATCAACTTAAATTAGATACTGAATTTTATAAGCATGACCATAATTAATGTATACTTCTCATATTCTGTACTTTTAAAGTGTTGATCTGCCACAGATAAACTTGAAATATTAACTTACTATATCACTACATATTTATTCAACAACTGTATATCAGTGTCCACATTAAAAGGATAATTGAGTATTTATAATGTGACAAGACATTAAAGATATTTTGTACCTATGCCTTTTATAAACTATGAATCATATTTTATTATTATCATAGTTTTTCATGAGAAACTGAGGTAGAGGACAGTTAAATGGCAGTTTAGCATGTTATAGTAATTTTAGTTAGAATTTTAATTCAAAGAGTCAAATACAAATGTTAGAATTTTATTTCAAAGAGTTAAGTACAAATGTCATATTTTTAATCATTATGTGCCTCTTCTGGTTTACAGTGAATAGTGAAGTATTATCTGTTCTCTCAAAAAGTTTACGAATTAGTGACGTAGATCGAGACTTAACAATCTATAGCTCATGGGACAAATCCTACTAGTTGGTTTTATAAATAAAATTCTATTGAAACACATTTACATACATTTGTTTTTATATTATATATCTTGGCTTTTGGGGGAGCCACAGCCCCCTTCACTGTGCTCTCAGCTCAGTCCTTGCTGTGTATTCAGCTATCGGAAGACTCTGTGGGGTACCAGGGATCAAACTCAGGTATGGCTTTGTGCCAAGCCCAGCCCCTATTATAGTTTTTATATTGAAAGACAGAGCTGAGGAGTTATGGCAAAGATCTGGAAGTTCTAAAATATTTACTATCTGGCCCTTTACAGAAAAGCATGGCAACCATTATAATTATGATAGAGACATGTATAGAATTAATGAAATGAAAGCAGTATATATCAAATATTATTTTTAAAATGTAGTTGGACTGCGATCAGCAAATGACTAATTAGAGCTTGCAAACAAGGAATCAATGCTATGCAGTGAGAATACTATGTCCTTCCTGTCTGAGAAAAAAGAGCAGTTTGCTTATGTACTCCATGCTCAGGGCCATCCTTCCAAATTACGTGCAGCACTCTCTTTGAAAGACTAAGAATTTCTACCAAAGTTTGTTCTTACCGAGCATTTCATAAATCATTAGGTAAATACTGATTTCCCGCTACTAAGTATCCTAATACAATTATCAAGAAGATGGAACAATCCTACTTACAAGATTATGCTTTTGTCCATTTGTCTGTGTTTTCAGGACATACATATTTTCTGTCTCTGATAATACTGTGTCAAGACAGTGGCAGAGTTTCAACATGATCATCCTGTTTCTAATGAGAATTAGTGCCAGGTCAATTGATTTTGAATAACTGAGTTCTTTTTAAAAATCAGTCTCTTAAGGCCTTAAGGAATATGTTTATTTAAAACTTTTCAATTATGAACATACAAAATAAATTGGGCACAAGTCACTCTCAGAAAAGTCATTCCCAGTCATTCCCACTGGGTATATGAAAGCCTAAGAAAGTTACTGCCGTAATAAGGAAATGACATGAAGGGTCACAGAGATCAGGAAAGGGATACATTATATAATCCCCTTTAGATTTTATTGTGACTGCTTACTTGCTTAAAGTGAATATTTAGGCAACTTTGAGCATTGCCTTTGTTTTACTACCCATGTATACCTATGCCTAATTTATGCAACAGAGCCCTGCTTTCAAAAAATGAGTTTTTATTCCCATTTTAAACCTAGCTTTAATGAGCAGGGCTGAGAGTCAACTGTAACTACAGGTTATGATAGAACCCTGAATTGTTAGCACAGGCTCTTAGTTTAAAAGTCCATTTAGAGGGTGGCGTGGGGGTCAGGATGGGGAGGGAATCTGGGGACACTGATAGAGGGAACTTGACACTAGTGGAGAGATTGGTTGAATAATTGTATGTCTAAAATGGAACTATCAGAAACTTTGTAAATCGTGGCTCTTTAATAAAAATTTAAACTAAAATGATATAACAGTTCATTTAAATATTATTTCTCCAGAAACAAATGAGAGGTTTAAAGAAAGGAGAATTTGGGGGCTGTAGAGATACTATAATGAGTAGGGTGTTTGCCTTGCACATGGTCAAATCAGGATCAATCTTTAGCACCCATAGGTTCCAGGAGTGACCCGTGAAAGTGAAGACAGGAGCAAGGCCTACACATGCCTGGGTGTGCCCCCCCAAAAAAAGGAAAGAGGGATTTAATTATGAATTATATATGGGTAAATGTGGTATGAACTTGGCTTATTTTCCATATCATATGAGATTTAAGGAATTGGGGGAGTAGAACACATATCACATGATTTATGTATACTAGTTCTACAAATAAAGTACACCTGTTTGGCATTCAATGTGCAAATATCATTTTAATTCTCAAGGACCATATTCCTATACTTGAAGGCGGAGAATATGAAACCCAATTCTAGAACTAGAATGGAAAGTTCCAGACTTCCTCCTTTGATAGCAAGTGTAACATTAAATAACTTAATAAATTTGGAATGGGGGCAGGAGGAGTTGGCTTCCATCAGTTTCTTTCTTTGCCATCTGTAAACTAGAGTGTAGTCTGAAAGAGCTAGGAAGAGAGAGGAAACATCAGAACTCATCTTTCTAAAATATGCGGGCCCAAACAGTATTCCAATTCTTACATGTTATGTTTTGTTGGAAATTTCAAAAAAATTATATTTAAAGGCAAATGATTGGCTCAGCTACATGCAAGGAAAATACCTTACCTGATTTACCATCTTTCTGGACCGAGGTCTGATAATAAAATAGCTCCTCAGCATATATGGTTGGCAGAGATAAGGCCAATATTTCTTTAAAGTTATTGAATTTCAGGTCTTTTTACTAACATTGATAAAATGCAGTTCAGATATTTTACATGGCATTTTGTTTCCATAAGAAAACTGACTCATGTTGGCAATGATAAATAAACTCTGTATTATCCACATCAGAAAATGGTAGCTCTGGTAAATATAGCTCCTTCTAAAATATTAGTGACTTTATCTGAATTTTTCCTGCCTTTAGGACATATACTTTGCACATTGTTTTTTCTCTCAATCTTTCCCTTGGCTCTTAGAGAATGAAGTTCTATCAAGAAAATAAAAATAAAGAGTTTAGATAAAGAACTGAAAATAAAACTGGGACAAAGTTAGGTGCTGTCAAGACTGCATCATCTTTTGTTGTTTGTAAAAATTGGGAAGGGGCATGCTAGCTGTTCTCAGGGTTTACTTCTAACTCTTCATTCGGGGATCACTTCTTGTGGCTTGAGAAACCATATGAGCGACGGGGAGGGTGGGGGGTGGCGGAAACTTGCATCCTGCTGCATGCAAGGCAAATGCTATATAGTACCATCACTCCAGTCCCCAAACAGCATTGTCAATGGCCAGTTCCTGATCTGTAACAGTGCACTGAGTTTCCTCCCCTCATCCCCCTACAGCTATACTACCACCTATAATCTACACACACATTTGTAGAATCTGATTTATTTCTACTTACCATCTTTGATCTTTCTGCTACAACATCATGTCTAAAGCAAAGACCATGAGTTGCCAAATCCCAGCTACGTCAAAGTTAATTTAGATACAAAATAATACGGAAAAGTGGGTCTATGAGGAAATTAAAACATCTGGGGCCTGAAGCCTAGCTGATACTTAGGAAACCCTGATGTCTCTGCTGAAACAACACCGTGAGGAGACTGTAGGTGTTGGGGTCTACTCCAAGTCATTTCTGGAAAGTATCTAAGCACAGTGAATCAGTCATCAATAGTTCAAAACCATCTTTTTCTTAAATTTATATTGCTGTTAAATTTGTCTTGTTTATCATTCATATATAAATGGGATTATCTCAAAGATCTTAAAATAATGCAGGTCACAGAAAAATGCCAATAAATTTTTGCTACTATTATTAGTATCATTATCTATTTTAACCAAGTATCCGTGCTCATGTACTTAAATTAATTTGTTATGAGATAAAAATACCAACTGTCTCCTTCATCAAACACAAAATATTGTGATAGCCCATGTTCAAGATAACTGTTAAAAGAAGTTAAGTCTAATAACCATTCATGTCTGCTGTCTTTTTTTCTTCCACTAGAAAGACTGGATGTAGTCTCTGCAACTGACATGGAAGACAATTATAAATAGAAATACTGAAATTTCACATTTCTATTGAATAATAAAAAACTTTATGTTCTCAAAAACTTGTAACATTCAGGCAGATTTAGGGATTTTAATATTTTGTGTACATTTTCCTAAAACCCATTTCCATAAAACCAGATTACTCAGAGATTGCATGCAGGAGTTAAAAAAGAGGAATGAAAAATATCTTTAAATGTGTACAAGTAGATACTTAACTCATTAGCAAGTAATATCCAGGAAAGACAGTTACCATATGGGCTGCTGTTATGGAAAAACTTGTTTCTATCAAAGGGAGAGGGTGCTAAGAGACTCTGGGATGGCGGTTAGAATGATACCTCATGCTTACTGCTTCTCTCCCGAGCAATTTTTTTCCTTCTGGTTTACAGAGGCTCCTTCCTTTAAGGCTTCATTTTCTTTGTGAGCCTTTTTGAATGTTAATGTCTTTGCGACTCATTAACCTGGAGTAGTTGTTTTGCACTCTGATCACCCAGACATCACATCAGGATGAACTGGGGCAGCCTCCAGAAACACACCTGGGTCTCTGGGCAGTCATCTGCAGGCGATTGCCTCCAGGTGCTTGCCAGTGGGAACCTATTGAAAGTCAATGCAATTTAGAGCAATTTCTCTGGCAGTAGAAATTAACCTGCAGGAATCTGCCAGCAACAGGTGTATGTTAGGGCAATCATAGCAGAGTCCTGCACTGGAAAGACAGGACCTTGACAGCCAGGTGTGGGGCAGGAAACTGAATAATTGGAGAAGGCAGAAAATCCGTGCAGAGAAGAGGGACAAATTGTAGGTCAGTACAGGTTGGTATAATTGTTGGTTAACCCTCTCCTGACTGTTAATTAAAAACTATTTCTATGTTTGAGGTTCCAGAAAATCTTCACAGAAAGGAGAAAGAATTACCACTCACTCTTCCAGCAGACTGCGTGTTTTGATAACTGAGCTTTTCAGCAAATTGTCTTTGGTTTAGCATCTGATCCTCAAAATATACAATTGCTAGGAGCACACAGATCTTCAGGAAGGCATAAAGAGAGTTAATTCTAAGTGCCTAAAATTCTCCTTCCTCAGAAACAAACATCATTTTATCAAGTGTGGTTGGCCTTTTAACTTCTTTTAAAAAACCTATGAGGAGGAATATATTCATGCCAAACTTTTCCTACTTTTCCTGCCTTTAACCCCATTATTATTGGCTGTGGATTAAATTATAAAGCAAAGGTATTTGGTACTTTTGGTAGACTGATAGTGTGGAGATGAACAATGATGGGCTTTGGAATCTCCAAACACAGAAGGACTCAACAAAGTTCAAGGAGGTTAACTAAGATACAAACTTCTTTTGGGAAGCAGAGAAAAGTCTGATTGAAGCTGACACATCTGTCTTTCAAAAAATATCTGGAGTTAACTAGAATTGTAAAAGTAAAAGCTTAGTGAGCAGCAGGAAAGATAATGAAGAGTTGTATGCAATTTGGAGTCTTCTTCAGATGTTCTTCAAAATTTGCTGAGGGCGTGAGGAGGCGATGCCTCTAGTACATACTCTGTCACTCATGAGCTGTGAAATTTTACTTGGCTATGATATAGACTCACAAAGTGATGTTCCTTAGATGTATTTTCAGTGTCCTCAGATGCCTTTTTTTAGGGATCCATTGTTTTTAGGATTTATACCAGATTATTTATTTAACGAGTATAAGGAGAGGCTGCTAAAATCTCAGGGCTGGGGGGAATAGAGACATTACTGGTGCATTCTAGAGCAAATCAATGAACAATGGGTTGGCAGTGACAGTGACAGTGATGATTTATTTCACAAAGTTAGAATATACTTGAGGATCATGGGAAGCAGGCGTTACCGGCACGCCCTAGGCCCAGATAAGATCTGGAGCTGCCGAGTGCGAAACGCTCTGCTCCTAAAGACTATGATCCCAGAGGTCTCCTAACCCATTTGGCACCCAGAGAGGCTTCTTACAGAAATGCATCTAGACTGTGAACTGAGCTAAAATATCAGAAATCCAAAACTGCGTGGCCTCAACAGCGGCAGCACGAGTTCATAGAGTCTTCATTCTCAGCAATGAAAAGGAATTATTAAATGATGCCTTTTCAGCAGGCCTGATTGTTGGGGGGAAATTCCAAACAATAATAGTGAGTTCTCTATTGAAATATTGAATGTATTCAAAGTATAGAGAGAATAAAGTGAAGATCATTAGCTACTTAGGTGGGGACTGGGTGGGAGGGGGCTATTTTGGGGTTCTTGGTGGTGGAACATGTGCACTGGTGAAGGGATGGGGGTTCAATCATTATATGACTGGGGCTTAAACATGTAAGCTTTGTATTTTTTTCTCGTGATTCAATAAAATAAAAGCTTAAAAAAATATCCTTGAAAGGAATAGCAATCCACGGTTAGGAGTATGTTCTTGGTAAGAGTATATACTTTTATTGCACAGGTTCAAACTGACTATCCGGGGCTGGAGCAATAGAACAGTGGGCAGGACCTTTGCCTTGCATGCAGTCGACCCGGGTTTGATTCCCAGCATCCCATATGGTCCCCTGAGTGCTTCCAGGAGTAATTCCTGAGTGCAGAGCCAGGAGTAAACCCTGTGCATCACCAGGTGTGACCCAAAAAGAAAACAAAAACTGTGACTACCCCTATTTAATTATGTAAAGTTGAGCAACTTACTTCCTAAACTTTAGCATTCTGACTTACAAATCTTGTTTAATTGAAGGTCTGAGATATAAGTGAGGATTATAAGGGAATCTTCTCAGGCACAAGACAATGGTATTTATTCTGACCCTTATTATTCAGCATAGTCCTGAAAGTCTTCAAAACAGTAATTAGACAAGAAAGATATGAAGGAGATTTAGGATTGAAAAATAATAAAGCTGACACTATTTTCAGATGATTCTATATACTTAGAACCCCTGAGGTGTAGTGCTGGGAGAGTGTACGCCTGAAATTCTGTTTTGGGGGTGGAGGCTCATACCTAGCAGTGCTGGGGGCTTATTCTTGGGTCTATGCTCAGGGATCATTCCTGGTATGGTTCTGGGAATCATATGTAGTGCCAGGGATCAAACTTGGGTAGGTCCCATGAAAACCAAAGCCCTAACTGCTGTACAATCGCTGTAGCTGCTAAAATGTATTAGCAGGGGACTGGAGCAATAGCACAGCGGGTAGAGTGTTTGCCTTGTATGTGGCCGACCCGGGTTCAATTCCCAGGATCCCATATGGTCCCCTGAGCACCGCCAGGGATGACTCCTGAGTGCAGAGCCAGGAGTAAGCTCTGTGCATTGCCAGGTGTGACCCAAAAAGCAAAAATTAATTAATTAAAAATAAATAAAATATTAGCAGTATCATAAATCATAGTGCCTCAATAAAATTGAATAAAAAATTTAAAAGGTAGATCTTCAAAGGTATATACAATAGTACCTAGGTGGGCTCAGTAAATATGAGCTATCATTATTTATCTGAGAAGAACTCCCAGAATGTGTATCCTATGGTTTAAAATCAGAAAAGTGGGACTGGAGAAAGAGTATACTGTATAGGGCACTTATCTTGCATGTAGGTTCAATACTCGTGCTCCATTTGGTCTTCCAAGCCCTGGCAGAATTATCTCTGAACACAAAGCCGGGAATAGCCCTGAGAACTACCAGGTATGGCCTCATAAAACAAACTCCCCACCCCTCCCCCCAAAAATCAGAAAAGAATCAAGACACATTTAGCACTTATCCTAAAATTGGAAGTACACAGATGGATGGCAGAGAGCTCAGAGAAGAAACTAACAATTACACTAAATCTAATAACATAGCACCGAGACTGGGAGGGCAAAAATGAGAGGCACATAGACCTAATAAAGGTCACCCATGTTTCCTCAGAAGAGCAGCCCCTTGGCTTCTTTAAGGACACGCAATTATAATTCTGGTGTGTGGGCAGACAGACTGGTAATTACCAAGAGGTAAAAACCACAGTAAAGGAGGCCTAGTGTTTCACAAATTACTCTGTCTTTGGGGAACTGCCCTAAATGTGTTTTAGTATGAAACTCTGTGCTATCCTCTTCCCCACCTGTAAAATGGCTTTATAATCCTTTACTAACATCACTGACATTTTTTACATATGAGTGAAAAAATATTGATGAACAATACTGGAATAATCACTGCATCACTGTCATCCCATTGCTCATCTATTTGCTCAAGCAGGAGCCAGCAATGTCTCCATTCGTCCTGTCGTGTTCAGGGTCAGGGGAATAAGGCCCATTATTGTTACTGTTTTGACATATCAAATACACCATGGGAAGCTTGCCAGGCTCTGCCGTGCAAGATTCTGCATAGCTCTCTTCCAGGAACTTTGTTTTATAGTCTGTGGATCTTGGTCATTGATGAGATTATATGGCGCCAGGAGCAGTTTGTGGGTGTGACTGCCAAGCTACTAGAAAACAGGGACCTGGATGGAGGAGGCCCAGTCCCAACCTGAGCGGGCATGGATATCTCAGCCATGGGTCCCGCACACCTGGGTTCCTCTGTCTGTTCCTTCATGCCTGAGGTTCATCTGAGTGTGCGGAGTGGCCTTGAGCATGGCTGTAGCTGGGTTCTGGCGGTTTTCAGCTGCTGGAGCTCTGTTGGGGTGGGGAGGGAAACTCAACCCGCGCCCCTCTGAAGGGGCCTCAGTGAAGGCAGCCTGGCACAGAGGTAGGAGATTATTCTCACTGGAATGATACATCTCTAAAATTTTAGGAATTTAGGAATTAGACATAACCAGGTTCAAATGTTGGTCTAAATTCTATGTATTTGAGCTAGACTTTTAATGCCACATAGCCTTATTCATAACTAATAATATAATTAATTTTTATTAATAGTACTACCCCATGATTTAAATAGCAATACCTGTGAGAAAGCACCTAGCACTTGGTGTAACAGCAGAATCACTGGTTTTAACCCTTCACAGTGAATACTTTCAACATAAGATTATTTGAAATATAGAAGTTTTAAAAAGACATTTACCAATATAATTTTTTATCTCATTTTGGTAGCAACTACTAAAAAAGTTAATTCTTAGAGACATTTCTGTAGTATTTTAATCACAGAGATTAATATTTTACAGAAAAGTAGGTCAAGAGGAAAGAAGGATGAGGGAGAGCGGGAGAGAAAGTGAAGACAACGGCATTCTAAATCAGCACATCACAATCAATGTTTTCTTAGGTAATAGCATTTCCTGACCTTTCTTTATATGGTAACAATCATATTATAGATAATTTTCAGTTTGGGGGGCGCTTCCAAATATACATTGATCCCAATCAAAATAGATTTTTCCTAAACTTTTTATTACCTTGTCTTCACTTTTGGAAAGATCTAGAGTCGTGTTTTCCAATGGGGGAGATACCACAGATACAACTGAGTGATGTAGGTGGCATTTCTTTCTGTTCATTTAAAGGAAGTAGAATTCTGGAATCAGGAGGTTCTTTGCAAAACCAGTAATTCTGGTTTTGAAATTGGGGCAGTAGACCAAATAATTTTTGGAACTTCTGATCAGAAGTCAAGCATCTACCAGAAGCAACCCTGATGATCTTTGAATCCTTGGCGAATAATGTATTTCTTTTTTTTAATTAATTTATTTTTTAATTAGTAAGTCACAGTGAGGGTACAGTTACAGATTCACACATTTTCGTGCTTGTTTTCCCTCATGCAATCTTTAAGAGCCCATCCCTCCACCAGTGTCCATTCTCCACCACCCATGAACCCAATATCCCTCCCACCCCCCAAGTCTCATCCCCCCCACCCACCACCCATCCCCGCATCTATAGCGGGGCATTCCAATTTAGTATCTCTCTTTCCTTTTGGGTGTTTTGCTTCCAAATAAGGGTATTGAATGGTCATCCTGTTCAGCTCTAGTCTATTTTCAGCACTCATCTCCCTTCCCTCGCAGGAACTCCAATCACATATTATTTGGTGTTCCCCTCTATCTGGGATGACTTTCCCCCATCATGTGAGGCCAGCTTCCAAGCTATGGAGCCAATCTCCTGGTATTATATACTACTATTCTTGGGTATTAGTCTCCTACTGCATTGTTCTATATTCCACAGATGAGTGCAATCTTTCTATGTCTGTCCCTCTCTTTCTGGCTCATTTAACTTAGCATGATACTTTCCATGTTGATCCACTTATATGCAAAGTTCATGAGTTCATCCTTTCTAACTGCTGCATAGTATTCCATTGTATAGATGTACCAAAGTTTCTTTAACCAGTCATCTGTTCTCTGGCATTCGGGTTTTTTCCAGAATCTGGCTATTGTAAACAGTGCTGCGATGAATATATAAGTGCAGATATCACTTCGACTATACTTTTTTGTTTCTCCAGGATATATTCCCAGAAGTGGTTTTGCTGGATCAAATGGAACCTCAATTTCTAATTTTTTGAGAATTGTCCCTATTGTTTTCCAAAAGGGGGGGACCAGTCGGCATTCCCACCAGCAGTGGAGAAGGGTCCCCTTCTCTCCACATCCTCTCCAACAGCGATTGCTTTTGTTCTTTTGGATGTGTGTCAGTCTCTGTGGTGTGAGGTGGTATCTCATGGTTGTTTTCATCTGCATCTCCCTGATGATTAGTGATGCAGAGTATTTTTTCATGTGCCTCTTGGCCATTCATATGGAAAATTCGAATTCGTATTGGAAAAGTTTCTGTTCATTTCTTCGGCCCATTTTCTGATGGGGTTGGATGTTTTCTTCGTGTAAAGTTCAACCAGTGCTTTACATACCCTTGTTATCAACCCTTTATCAGATGGGTATTGGGTGAATATCCTTTCTCATTCTGTAGATTGCCTTTGAATTCTGGTCAATGTGTCTTTTGCTGTGCAGAAGCTTTGTAGTTTAATATAGTCCCATTTGTTTATCTCTGTTTCTACTTGATTGCTTAGTTCCGTGTCCTCTTTGAAGATACCTTTATCTTCAATATCGTGAGGGGTTTTGCCGACCTTGTCTTCGATGTACCATATGGATTGTGATCTGATGTTGAGGTCTTTAATCCATTTTGATCTGATTTTTGTGCATGGTGTCAGGTCAAGGTCTAAGTCCATTCTTTTGCATGTGGTTGTCCCGTTATGCCAGCACCATTTGTTGAAGAGACTTTCCTTGTTTCACTTTACATTTCTTGCCCCCTTATCAAAGATTACATGATCATACATTTGGGGTTGTGTGTAGGGATAGTCCACTCTGTTCCATTGGTCTGCAGCTCTGCCTTTGTTCCAGCACCATGCTGTTTTAATTGTTACCAATTTGTACTAAAGTTTAAGGTTGGGGAGGGTGATGCCTCCCATCATCTTTTTCCCAAGAATTGTTTTAGCTATCCGTGGGCATTTATTGTTTCATATAAATGTCAGGTTTGCTTGATCCATTACTTTGAAGAATATCATGGGTATCCTTATAGGGATTGCGTTAAATCTGTATAGTGCTTTGGGGAGTATTGCCATTTTGACAATGTTGATTCTCCCTATCCATGAGCAGGGGATATGTTTCCATTTCTTCATGTCCTCTTTTATTTTATGAAGTAGCGTTTTATAGTTTTCTTTGTAGAGGTCCTTTACTTTTTTAGTTAAGCTGATTCCAAGGTATTTGATTTTCCAGGACACGGTTGTGAATGGGATTGCTTTTTTCATGTCCCTTTCCTCTGTCTAATTGTTTGCATATAGGAAGGCCATGGATTTTTGGGTATTGATTTTATAGCCTGCGATTTTACTGTACAGGTCAATTGTTTCTAAGAGTTTCTTACTAGAGCTTTTAGGCTTCTCTAGATATACTATCATATCATGTATGAATAATGAGAACTTGATTTATTCCTTTCCTATCTGAATCCCCTTAATATCTTTTTCTTGCCTAATGGCTATTGCTAGTACTTCCAGTACTGTATTATAGAGAAGTGGTGAGTGTGGGCATCCTTGTCTAGTCCCCGATCTTAGAGGAAAGGCCTTTAGTTTTTCCCTATTGATGATAATGCTTGCCACGAAAGTTCCTCCAAAACCCATTTTGGTGAGAGTTTTTATCATGAATGGATTTTGGATCTTGTCTAATGCTTTCTCTGCATCTATTAATATGATCATATGGTTTTTATCTTTATTGTTGTTGGTATGATGGATTATGTTGATTGATTTCCAAATGTTAAGCCATCCTTGCATCCCCGGCATGAATCCCACTTGGTCATGGTGTATGATCTTTTTGATGAGTTGTTGGATTCTATTTGCTAGTATTTTGTTGAGGATCTTTGCATCGGTGTTCATCAGAGATATTTGTCTATAGTTTTCTTTGTTAGTGGTGTCTTTGTTTGCTTAGGGAGATATATGCCTCATAGAAAGTATTCGGAAGGGTTCCTGTCTTTCCAATTTCCTGGAAAAGCTTGAGGAGAACTGGCAACAAGTCTTCTTTAAATGTTTGGAAGAATTTGCCAGTGAATCCGTCTGGACCTGGGCTTTTGTTTTGGGGGAGACCTTTGATTACAGTTTCAATTTCCTTAATATTAATGGGTCTATTCAGGTATTCCAAGTCCTCTTTATTCAGTCTTGGGAGATTGTAGGAGTCAAGGAATTCATCTATTTCTTTTAGGTTCTCTTGTTTTGTGGCATACAGACTTTCAAAGTAATCTCTGATGATCTTTTTAATCTCCTTGGTTTCTGTTGTGATGTCCCCCTTTTCATTTCTGATTCGGTTTATTAGGGTTTTCTCTCTCTCTTTCTTTGTGAGTCTTGCTAGCGGTTTATCAATCTTATTTTCTCGAAGAACCAGCTCTTTGTTTCATTGATCTTTTGGATTGTTTTTCGGGTTTCCATATCATTAATTTCTGCTCTAAGTTTTATAATTTCTTCCTTCGATCTGGTTTGGGTTCCTTTGCTGGTTATCTTCTAAGATCTTGAGCTGCGAAATCAAGCTATTTACATAGGCCCTTTTTTCCTTTCTGAGGAAAGCTTGCAAAGCTATAAATTTTCCCCTTAACACAACTTTAGCTGCGTCCCATATGTTCTGGTAGCTTGTGTCTTCATTCTCATTTGTTTCAAGGTATTTTTTGATTTCTTCCTTGATTTCCTTTGTGACCCAATCATTGTTCAATAATGAGTTGTTTAATTTCCAAGTGTTTAATTTGGTTCTCTGTGTCTGTGTTTGATTAACTTCCCTCTTCAGTGAATCATAGTCTGAAAAGATAGTTGATACTATTTCTATCTTCCCGATTCTATTAAGATATAATTTGTGACCCAGAACGTAGTCTATTTTGGAAAATGTTCTGTGTGCGCTGGAAAAGAATGTGTATTCTTTCTTTTTGGGGTGTATAGCCCTGTATAGGTCTATTAGCCCTGTCTCCTCCATTTCTTCCTTCAGAGACATTGTTTCCTTGCTGAGTGTTGTTCTTGTTGACCTATCCAACTGGTTGAAGTCTCCAACTACTATCGTGGTGCTAGTTATGTCCTCCTTAAATTCTGTTAGGAGTTCTTTTAAGCATTTAGCTGGTCGTTCATTAGGTGCATATACGTTTAAGAGTGTGATTTCTTCCTGTTGTACATATACCTTGATGAATAGAAAATGACCTTCACTGTCCCTTTTGATCTTTTTCAGTCTGAAATCTATGTTGTCAGATACTAGTATGGCCACCCCCACTTTTTTTTTTGAGGGAGCAGTTTGCTTGCAGGATTGTTTTCCATCCTTTGATTTTGATTCTGAGTCTGAGTTTGTTCTGACTATTTAGATGTGTTTCTTGTAGGCAGCAGAAAGTTGGGTTTAGTTTCTGAATCCATTTTGCCACTCTGTACTTCCTGATTGTTGCATTTAAACCGTTAACATTAAGAGAAATTATTGTCATGGGATTTTGTGCCATTTTTTGTAGGGTTTGTTGTTCTTGTAGGTTTTGTCCTTGTCTTATAGTAGGCCTTTGAGTCCTTCTTTTAAATTTGGCCTTGAGTCTGTGAAGTTCCTGAGCTGTTGCTTCTCCCTGAAATAGTGTATGGTTCCTTCAAGTTTAACTGAGAGTTTAGCCGGGTAAAGTATTCTTGGTGAGGCATTCATTTCATTAAGTTTTTTCACTATATCCCACCATTGTCTTCGGGCTTGGAGGGTTTCTTCTGATAGGTCTGCTGTGAGTCTAAGGGGTGCTCTTTTGTATATGATCTCCTTCTTTGATCTTGCTGCTTGCAGTATTGTGTCTCTATCCACAGTATCCATCATTCTGACTGTGATACGCCTTGGGGATTTTTTATTTGGGTTCCTTTTAGCTGACACCTTTCGGACTCCTTGTATCTGGATGTCTGCATTCTCTAGCTCTGGGAATTTCTTAGCAATGATGCCTTTAATTGTTTTTTTTTTTTCATTGGGATTGGTTCCCTGTGGTTCCGGCACTCCCATGATTCTTATGTTGTTTCTCCTGAGGTCATCCCCTAGGACTCTAATTCGCTCCAGAGCTATTTTGAGGTCTTTTATCATTATTCGTTGTTGCCTATATGCTTTGTGCAGCTCATCTTCAAGCTCACTGATTCTGTCTTCCGCTGTACTCATTCTACTATTGAGGGCTCCTACTGAGTTTTTTATTTCATCTACTGATTCTTTTAATTGTGTGACTTCTGTTCGTAGCTTTGAAATTTCTGCTCTCATTTCTTCCTGGATTATCTTGGTGGACCGTTCCAATGCTGCATCCATATCCTCCCTAAATTTATTGGATGTTCGTTCCATACTTGCTTTGAGTTCCTGAACCATCCTCACGATTTCCTCTCTGAATTCTTTATTCGAGAGGAGCTTGTATTTCTGGGAAGTAGCTGCTGAGGTTACTGAGATACTTTCTCCGATCTCTCCTGGTGGTGGGGATTTTCGCTGTTTCTTCATGTTGTTATGGGATTTTTACTATCAGGCGCTTTCCTTAGCTTGGGAGGAGCCTCAGCTGAAGATGTGGGGCTACATTCTTTTTACAAAGGACTTTTATGTGCAGCTTGATGTGTTCACTGACAGTTTTTGTGAAATTAGGATAGGCTAGGTTAGTTGACTATTAACATATAGTGACTAAGATGACCAGGGTATTCTTCAGAGGAGTAGATTCTGGAGATGAGGGAGGAGTCAGGGCCAGACAGTGTGGTGGCCTAAAGGTGCCAGGCGGGGGTGGGGGCATCAGAGCAAGCCCCAAACCGCGGGCAGGGGGCAGGGAAAGGGCTTCTCCGCCCTGGGCAGGGTCTCCGAGGGATATCCCAATTAAAAATAATGTATTTCTATCCAAAGAAAATGACAGTATTAACTGAGAGAAGCTGCAAAGAGTATCACATTTAGTCCAACTACCCTGCTCTCTTTTTCTTGTACCCTAATATTAAACACCCACCTGACCTGTTCCTATGTTGCTAGGACATTGAAGGAAGGTTTGACTCTATCACATCAAGTACAGCATTACCACCAATATAATGAAGTTAATCACTGAAAAAGAAGTGGTAGATTTCTTGTAATATGCTATCTTGATAAAGGAAGCAAGTTTCAAAATATCTATCAATGACTTAAGATTTATATTTTCTTTTCCTCCTCCCACTCAGGTGGTAGGTAATCTTTCTCCTGAGATATGCCAGGAGACATTTATCTTTCAGGATAGCATGCACCACTGCTAGAACTTGTGACATTTTTATCCCAGGAGTGATTTTTATAGTCCCACTTTTTCCCCTTAAAGCATATGCACATTCTTAGTGTTTTCAGTTAAAAATAATTGTGGAATGAGCTTCAAGGGAAGCAAGTAAAAGGTGTGATTTGCAGGCACAGAATTCTTCTTAGAAGCATCAAAACTTGTGGAGAAAGACTTCACTCCCTCTCTCAAGTGTTTCTCTCCATACTACTTCAATTCCCTATAGCAACATGATTTTTAAAATTAATAATAAGGACAGGAAGATAGTTCAATGGACTGGAGAGCATAATTTATGTGTAGAAGTTCCAGGTTCAATTTCCAGCGCTGTGAGGTCTCCCAAGCATCTCTAGAGCATCCCCTAAGCATTAAGATAAGATAGCCCCCGAGCACTAGACAGTGAGGTCTAAAATGTAAGAAAATGGTAATAATGGGATAACATCTATTTTTCCCCAAATCCTTTGTGACCCAGTTTGATCCCTGACTCTGCATGTGGGCCAGCATGGCCTCCATTCCCAGCGCACTAGTTAGAAAGACTCACTGTCATCCCTGTAATACTCAGAAGAATCAATGTCTGGAGGCACTGTCTATTGGCACTGGCCTCCAGTTGTTCATCGATTTGCTTGAGGGGGCACCAGTAACGTCTCTGTTGTGAGACTTGTTGTTACTGTTTTGGGCATATCCAATACGCCAGGAATAGCTTTCCAGGTTCTGCGGTGGGGGCGGGATACTCTCGGTAGTTTGCCAGGCTCTCCGAGAGGGGCAGAATAATGGAACCCAGGCCTACTGTGTGCAAGGCAAACACCCTACCAGCTGTGCTATTGCTCCAGTTCAAATACACATATCATAAATACAAACTCTTGTTTGGTGTTGGGGACCCTCTGTCGGTGCTCAGGGACCATTCACACCTGCAGGCTTGGGGATAGACCGGGGTCTGCCGGGTGCCAGGCAACAGCACCCTGCTTGGGTGCAATCGCTCCAGCCCCTGATGAAACCCCCATTCTGAGCAAGCCAACCCCTGATCCTAAGGATGGCCCGTTTGCTCTCCAGGCTTTGCTCCTGCCCCACTGAGCTTTGCTTTCCAGAGGGTCCCAGCTCCACCACTCTGGCTCCTGCCCCTGGAGTTCCCTGCCCTGAAGCTGTCTCCCTGGGAACCCCAATGCTCCCACCAGAGCACACTCTAAACAAACATCCCAGCCCCCCACAACGACCCACCCTCCTTATTTATAACCAGGTCCTGGGGGATCAGTTTGGATCCACTGAAACAAAACAAAACAAAAAACCCATGGTCCTGGCAGCCAGGGCCCAGCAGGAACTAGATGCAATGGGACATGTCCTACCTCCTCTGAACCTCCATTTCCCCTGGAGGTCATGGGGACCCACCACAACACACACTGTTCCTGCGGATTGTCCCAACTTAAGGGGAAACTGATGCCCAAGCTGGCCAGGGGCAGCTGTGCCAAAGGTCCAATGAGCCTGTTTGGACGTTCCAGGCTGCGGCCAGGCCAGAGAGAAGACGGCACAGCTGGGAGGGCGTTTGCCTTGCACCGGCTACCCGGGTTCGATCCCTGTAGGATGACATTACTTTGTCCTCTCCCTGTTTGCCACAAGTAGCTTGTCCCGGTTTTCCCCAGAGTTTAGGCTTACCCCAGTCACACCCATCAAGGTGTTCCCGAATCTCTCCCATCCCTTTGTTTAGCTATAATCACTTCTCCATGCTCTCTTCCCCAAAACAGTTAATCCGAGGCTTTTCCTTAATCTGACTCTGCTAATTTGTAAGGTCAGACCTTCCTAGGATACTGAATTTATATTATATAAGTTAATATTGCCTTTCTCCTCTTCTTGTGCCTTTTGAATAATTTACTTTAAAGCTATGTCTGTTTTGTATAGACACAAGAAGACAATATTATGTTTTTATAACTTGGGAATTAATTGGCCTCGAATATTATTCCCTCCTGGGCATCTGCTTTCTCCACTTAAGCCTCAGTTGCCCTCAGTTCCTAGCACCCCAAAGTAGGGTCCCCGACGTGGGACGGGAAGGATCCAGGGCAAGCGGTGAGTTATGTGCTACCCTGGCATCGAGATGGGCCTGGCCAAAGTGCCTAATTCTTAACTATAAGTTAAGAGCTTGATCATAGACAAATGCTGTCATGATCCAATGGTAATTATGAGACTGGGACCCTGCCAGGGATAGGAAAGACTGATCTGGCCTGAGCACTGTAGTCTGAGATCGAGATGGCCCCAGGAGAGCAATTCTATAAGCTTTAATGCATCTCTTATTGTGTCCATACAAAATAATTAATATTATGAATTCTTATATGTTTGCTGGCTGAGAAGAGAAACACATTCATGGGACTCTGCCCTTGGGTGGATCCTCCTGCTGAAAGAGAATTAAGTCCTAGCAGAAGCATCCCCTGAGGGAAAGGAACCTTACCCTATTGATGGTGACCACACCTATGTGTAGACCCCCAACCCTCATGCTGGGGAGATTTAACTAGGCTGTAAGAGTGGATTGGGGGGCCAGATCCACGGGGCCAGATCCATGGGGGCCAGATGCACGAGAGCCAGATCCACAGATCCAGAGAGAGAGACCGAGAGCCAGGAAAGAAGCAGGGAGAGAGAATGAAATAAACGGATCGAGCAACCAGTTTGGCCTTCTTCCTTCTTCCTTCTGTCGCCTGCCTTTGACCTACAGCACACACAGCGGTTCTGGGGCACCGAACGCGGGCGGTGAGACAGAGCCACTCGGAGAGCCCGAGAGTGCACTCACCCCGCGAGCTTTAGTTTTTTACAGATCCCCAGCATTGGTTCCACCCCCAGGGCGCCCCCCTGCTAGCCCCCCCAGGAGTGACCCCTGAGTGCAGAGCCGGGAGTCAGCCCTGAGTACTGCTGGATGTAGCCCCAAGACACACACACAAAAAATTTTTAAAGAAAGTCTCCAATTTTGCAAGCGGGCTCGCGGCCCCAGAGGCTGACGACGGGGTGCTGCAGGCTTCCCCGGCCCCGGCCCAGTGTCCCTGTTGCTGGCTCTAAACCGGGGTGAATAACGGACTCATTCTTGGGGTGGTCAGCATGGGCACTGCCCAAGGGGCAGGGCCGGAGGGAACGCTGCAGACACCAGGCTCAGGCTGGGGGCCGGGTGGGGTAAGGGCTGCGGGGCTACTCACTTCCCCCGAGATAGATAGAAAAGTCACTGGTCAGAAAAGCTAGAAAGAAATTCTGATAGTCTCTGGGATATTGGAGCAAGTAACTTGGGCAGTTTCATGTTCATATATTCAAGAAACGGTCAATGGTTGTTTACTCTGTGGAGGGCGTCTTACTTCTTCATATTCCAGAATTCTAGGTTTTGCTTGAAGCCTGACACTGTCTCCACAAAAATGGAAATTGAGACACAGAGAGAGACGAAATTTATTTTAAGTAAACAATAAAAATGACAGACTGTGGTTTGCAGCCTTATCACTTTTAGTCTTGCTGCCAGGAGCACAGTGGCAGGAACATTTTGGAGATAACAGTTAAGTCCAGAGATTCATAGATGTCTCACCAAGGAACAGACACAAAAGGTCATCTAATTCAAATACTTCATTTTACAGATGAGGATACAAAAGACTAGGGAGTTTTAGTGGCCAACTGATTGCAGAAGGTATTCTCAGATACAGTATTTCCTTTCCAACTTTGAAGGTTAAGTTTACAAAAATCTCCATGGGAAAAAGAAATTATGTTTCGATGAACTTATGACCTTATAAGAAAAGTAGAGAATGGGGAACAAGATAGTGAATCTGAGAAAGTTATTATAAATGTTCTATATTCAACAACATAAAATCATACCATTTTGGCTTTGATGTTTATCTTGCACTGAACGTTTTTTAATGAGTCCCTTAAATCTGGTGTTTTAGTTTGCTTTTAAGAATTATTTACTATCTGAGTCGGGCCCGTGCTCGGCTCCGGCCGGCCGGGTTTTCGGCCCGGGCGCCCATGCCCCTGCAGAGCCGGTGGATGTGGAACAAGCGGGAACCAGAGACAGCTTTAGGAATTGGGGTTCCAGCAAGTGCTTGCACCCATGTATGGAGACTGTGAATTAAGCCTTTGCCCCACGCCGGCTAACGGAGGAAATATGTAATTTCTGGCAGAATTTTCCCAGGACTTTATACAGAAATCCAAAACCGCGCGGACGCGGCAGCGTCCGCGCGACTTAACATTTATAATTGTCATCAATGGGAAAGGGTTCCATTTGAACAGGTCAGACTTGGGGGGGAAACTCCAAATAATAACAGTAAGTTTTTGTTGAAATATTGAAGGTTCTTAATGTAACAGCCACCTCTGGACTATGAGCTAAGCAAAAGCCCCACGCTGGCCAACGTGGCGTGGAGTACACCATACTATGAGGCGCAGGAAGGGGGATGAGGGGGAAAAATTAAAAAAAAAAAAATGGAAAAGGAAAAAGAGAAAAAATAAGAGAGAGAGAGAGTTATGTCAACTATAGTGAGTTTTGTGTTGAATTATGGAATGTAATCAAGGTAAAGAAAAAATGAAGTGAAATTCATTAGTTATACAGTAGGGGGTAGGGGGTGGGGGCGGGGGGTAAACTGGGGTTTCTGGTGGTGGAATTTGGGCACTGGTGAAGGGATGGGTGTTTGAATATTGTATAACTGACATATAAACCTGAGAACTTTGTAACTTTCCACATGGTGATTTAATAAAAATTTACAAAAAAAAAAGAATTATTTACTATCAAAACTATATATGCTATATATAAAATACATGCTTCTGCACAGTATTTTAAAACTTGTCATTTGTTTTTCAATTTTCAATTAGTAGTAACAATGGAGATGACATTCACTTCAAATTCTGTTGCCTTTACCCACTTTGGGTCTAGATATAATCATTCTTATTGCAAATAAGGACAACTCTATGCCTTCCTGATTCTTCTTCCAGCTCTCTCATCTTTCTCCACAGCCTTAAATTCTCCTTCACATTTTAGACTCCCTGTTTAACTAATATTCTTTGATAACAAGATTCTGTAAAAAAATATTCAATACCTTTTTTTTGCTATAGAGTGCATCCAGCAACGCTCAGGGCTTACTCTTGACTCTGTGTGGAGAGGTCACTCTTGGTGGGATTTCAAGGAACCATGTGGAATGCCAGGGAAAGAACCAGTCTTGTCCATGTGCAAGTCAACTGCTTTACTCATGGTCCTAGTTCTCTAACCCCCTCAATGTAATCTTTGTCTTTCCCCTGTCTCTGCTGCTGCTGTAACCTTAATTCAGGATATAACCTCTCAGACCAGGAGCGCTGAGGTAATCTGATGGATTCTCATCAGTTTCATATCTCTCATATGCATGATCTACATTTGGTCTGAGTAAGTTTTCTTATAACTGCTTGTATCTTTTAGAGGTTCAACATTGTAGAATACTGAGTGTTGCTTGTGAGACCCTCTTGATTCTTGTGAACTTTCTCCAGCAGTATAAATCTTTTCATTTTATTAGCTATTGTCTAATGCACTTATATTTTTAATTATTGTTTGCTGATTTTGTTGACACTGTTCATTATTAGGAATGCCCTTGACTTTGCCCCTTAACACCCTACTGTGTTCCTCCTTTGTGCAGCCTCCTATTTGGTAAATATCTATTCTTCTGATGAAGAATGAACAATCTTTCTCCTTGAAGGCGTAACTTCCTAATCTCTCTCTCTCTTTCCCTCTCTCTCTCTCCTCCTCTCTCACCCATCTCTCTTTCTCTCCCTCTCCCCTTCTCTCTCCTCCCTTCATTGAAAAGAGTAGGGACATGAGACTATAAAATCTGAACACCACTACTTATGATTCCTATCATTGTCTTCCCTCTTTACCATCATGTCCTCTTTCTAACAATAGCTTTTCTCTCTGTACATGTTTGGGATTTCCGTTCTCCTACTCCCTCTGCAACTTTAGTACTTCTGTCACACCTTCATTATAAAACTACTTCCATAAATCTATCTACTATTAGTCTTTATTTTCATTTGTTTGAGGGAACAATATCTGGTTGTATTCAAGACTTACTCCTGAATCACTGTATCACTGCTGGTGGTGCACAGAGGACCCTATATTATGCTGGGAACTGAAATAGGGTTTGTTACATGTAAGAAAAATATTTTAACCCCTGAACTACCTTTCAGTGCTCTATAAACCTTTCTTAAATAATAATGATAATAATTATTATTATTATTTAAAGTATTCTTTGTTTTTTAGGCTGCTTTTTCGGGGGTGGAGCGCCATTCAACCATGTTCAGCAGTAACTCTTGTCTCAGCATTCAGGAATCACTCCTGGTTAGCTCAGAGGACCATATGGCATTCTGGGAATTAAACACTGGCTGCTCTGCATGCAAGGAAAAAGCCCTACCTGATGTACTACCACACCAGCCCCTAAAAAGAAACTTCCAATCACAAAGCCACCATTTGCCATAATAGAATACTCTAAAATAGTTGCATATGCCCAATGCCTTCAATTTTTCATTTTATATTTACTTTGTATTTTACTTCAAAAGATCATTCATCCTCACAATTGGTGATCCTAACAATTACCTTCATGACGTAAAATGAACATGTTTGTCTCATTCAAACTTATGTGATTATTCAGACCATTCTTCTCTTGAAATTCTATTCTTGGAGCTGGAGTGATACTACAGTGGGTAGGACTTTTGCCTTTTATATGGGTGACCCAGGTTCAATCCTTGGCACCCGATATAGTCCCCTGAGCATGCCAGGAGGGATCCCTGAGCATGAGCCAGGAGTAAGCCCTGAGAACCACCAGGTATGGCCCCAAAGCAAACAAAAATTATATTCTTGATTTACATGGTTTCATATTTTTATTTTTCCCTTGCTTCTCTAATCTTTTTACCAAAGTTTCCTTTACCTCTTCAATATTAATCAGTGCTCTAAATATTGCATCTTCTCAGTACTGCAACATAAGCTCCAAGCTTTGTGTGTCCTATGTGGTTGTATCCATTCCCATGACTTAAAATATAATTTTTATACCAAGAACTCCCACATTTATATTTCTAGTACTAAATTTTCCTCTGATTTTCAGCTATGTAAAAGATAGTCTCTTGCCCGCACGCCTGGCTGTCTTCTCCGGGGCCCCTCGGTGGGGATGGGCTCCAGCTTCCCTCCCCACCCCGAACAGAGCTCCTGGCAGCTGAAGACCACCAGAACTTAGCTACAGCCATGCTCAAGGCCCCTCTCCACATGTTTGGACAGGCCTCAGGCATGAAGGTACTGGCAGAGGAACCCAGGTGTGTGTAATCCCATCAATGGCCAATATCCAGAGACTTAAAAGCAAGTTCCCAGAGGATAGCGATGCAGAGAGTCTCTTGGCCGCATGCCTGGCTGTCTTCCCCGGGGCCTCCTCAGAGGGAATGGGCTCCAGCTTCCCAACCCACCTCGAGCAGAGCTCCAGTGGCTGAAGACCACCGGAACCTAGCGACAGCCATGCTCGAGGCCCCTCTCCACTCATTCAGACGGGTCTCACACATGAAGGTACTGGCAGAAGAACCCAGGTGTGTGTAATCCCATCAATGCCCAACATCCAGAGACTTATAAGCAAGCTCCCAGAAGCGTGATATCTTGTAGCCTACTTCTCCCTTTGGGAGAAACTGGCAAGCTTCTGAGAGTTTCCTGCCCACATGGGACAGCCTTGCAAGCTTCCCATGGTGTATTCATATGCTAAATCCAGTAACAAGCTGGATCCCATTCCCCTGACCCTGAAAGAGCCTCCAGTGCGACATCATTGGGAGGGCCAAGTTGAGTGGAGAAAGACTTCTAAGATCTCAGGGAAAGGACGAATGGAGAGGTTACTGAGCTCGCTCAAGAAATCAATGATTAAAAGGATTTTGTGAGTCATGATATCTGTGTAACACCCTCTCATGAATACTTCCTAGTCATCTCACTAGTATATGCTAGACTCATGTGTTATTTTCCTCTGACGATTCCCTTCCATCTTCTCTTTCTTGCCACCCTTAACCACTTCATTGTTCAGACATGAAACACGGAAGTCAGTTGTGAGTCTCACTGTTTTTCTTCCTCCACATTTAACTGACCACTGGTTCAAACATTTTAGTTGCACAATGCTTATCGAAGTTTCCTGATTCTCCCAGCTCTACAGACATATTTTAGATCAAGTTATCAGGATTTTAATTTCAACACTGCAATACCCCCAACTGATTTCCCTGTACACAGAAAACAGTCATTGGCACTGGATATGATGTAGCCTGGTTGTTCTTCTTGCACGTAGCCAACTAGCTTCAATTCTTGGCACTCTATCTAGTTCCTGGTACACTACCAGGATTGATCCTTGAACAGAGAGACAGAAGTAGATCCTGAGCACTTCTGGGTAGCACATAGCACTGTCATCCCGTTGTTCATTGATTTGCTCATGCGGGCACCAGTAACGTCTCCATTGTGAAACTTGTTGTTACTGTTTTTGACATATGGAATACACCACACATATCTTGCCAGGCTCTGATGTGCGGGCAAGTTACTCTCGGTAGCTTGCTGGGCTCTCCAAGAGGGACGGAGGAATTGAACCCTTTTGGGTATGGCCCAAAAAATAAAAAATAAAACAGTCATTCATATATATATGTGTGTATATATATATAGGTATATATTTGATCTGCTACACAACCACAGATATCATTTTTCCCTGATACATAAATATCGGAATGACATTGTCTCACATAAAAGTCTCTTTGCAATTTAATCCATGCATATTGGTATGAATGCATATCCTGCTGTTTAACCTTTTGGCTGAATCCCCAAATTCATTTTTCACTAATGTACTCAAACCCTTCTCTCTGCATCACTTATTCCTTACAGTTTCCCAGGCAAGACATATTTTTTTCTCACCTCTCCTTCCTGTGTTTTTCCTGTTTAGACTTCAAATCCTTCCCAATTCTCTTATAAGGACTTGGATCTTTTGGCTTAAATGTAATATTTACAGAAACTTTTTCTAACAATCAGAATGGCCCCTTCTTTATCTTTGTGTTATTAATTTACATAAATTTAAATTATATATTTTTCCCTGTTTTGTTGTCCTGTGTTACATTCTATTTCTTCTATTTGATGTTGCTAAAGACTTTGCATAATTGACCAAAATATATTCAGTGACTACCAGAGTGCTTGTCACATACTAGCACTAAATAATTGTTTTTTCGATAATTTAATGATTTTTATCTGCCATATGAATGCATCTTTTGATTGACTGGAAATAGATTTCCTGAGATAACAAGCAGAATCAACAAGTGAGAAATAGAAGATATCACTTTGAGATGAAGTTTCACTTCAAAAATCAGCAATTGTCTGGCAAATGAGCTAATGATTCCTAGCACTTCTGGATTATTATGCCATTATCCACTATCACCTACTTTGGTACATTAGCATCTCTACTTACTGACTCTTTGCATAAAAATAGTAAAAAGTGGCTGAACCATGGATACCTGATATTTCACATTTTAAAACTGTCCTCAGAAGAAAGAGTATCTGATTAACTTTGTGCCAAAAGATTCATTTATTCAAAATGTGTTTCCATTTTGAATATTTTATAAATGTTCCTCAAAGAAGATATATGTAATATAAAATTCACTATGTTTATGAAGAGACAGAATATATGTAGTATAAGAAATTTGTCCTGTGTTTAAAGAAGCTAAAAAGTCTCAAAATCTGTAGTTCATAAGCTAAAGACCCAAGGACCTTTAAAATATTTGTGTATAGTTTTAGCATGGTTCTGTCTGATGACCAATAGAATTGATGATGTGAGCGTTCACTCAAAATTTGGCTGTTTATAGATCCTAGGAGAACCTATGTGAATCTGAATTCGAAGGCCAGAAAAATTGACATCCCAACTCAATTAGTCAAACAAATGACTTCCCTCTTACTTAGGGAAATATTTACATTTTTTTCTGTCAGGTCTTCAATGGAGTAATGTCCATTCACTTAGAAGGGCCACTCTGTTCTATTCAATGTACCGTTTCAAACATGAACCTCATCCAGAAGCATCCTTATAGACATACTCAGAGTAACTTCAACAAAAGACATGGTAACCTGGTGATCTTGTCAGGTTGATAGCTAAAATCAACTCCATAAATATATATTATGTTGGTGATGAATCCATAGTTTGATAAATAAAAAGATAAAAGTTATATATTTATATATTTTTCAGTAAGATGTTCCTCTGTACTCTTATTTTCTAAAGATACTTTCATGTATTAGAATCTTACATTTTTAATGGTATCTAATTGGGGTAATATCATCATCATCATCATCATCATCATCATCATCATCATCATCATCATCATCATCATCAACCCATTTATCATCGAATTTCTTGAGCAGTCTCAGTAACATCTCCATTCGCCCAAGCCCTGAGATTTTAGAAGCCTCTCTCTACTCGTCCTTCCAACGATGCCATACTGGAGGATCTTTCAGGGTCAGAGAATGAGACCCACCTTGTTACTGGTTTTGGCATATTAATACACCATGGGGACCTTGCCAAGCCTTCCCATGTGGGCAGGAAACTCCCGGTAGTTTACCAGGTTTTTCCAGAGGGAGAAATAGGCTATAAAATGCGGCCAGAGGCATCCAGGAGCTTGCTTTTAAGTCTCTTGATGTTGGCCGGTGACAGAATTACATGGAGCCAGGGGCAGTCCCTGGGTGTGACCACCTAGCTACTGGGAGATGGGAAATCTGGGCGGAGGAGGCCCAATCCTGATCCGAGCAGCCTTTACAAAAATTATTTTGCCTTATAATTTATACTCTGTAATATGTTCTGAACAACTCTCTGTATTCACTTATAAGGATTATCCTTATATTTTTATAGTTGCAAATATTCCGAAGTACAGCTGTATAAAATATATTTGACTAGGATCCTGTAGATAGATATTTTGGGTATTTTTAAATCTTTTGTAATGAAGAACTTTATACCCAAAAAGGAGTGAGGTATTAATTTTGAAATGACTAAATAACAGATTTAAATATGTTGTATATTTCTGTCCTATACTTGGTAATTTTTTTCTACTTGTTAGAGTTTGAAATGTGGGTTCAAATGAAATGTTGTGTCTTCTCAATAGAGGTTGTTTATATTTCTAGTTAAGACTTCCACAAATCTTTCATGTCTTTTACAGTCATTAATGGAGTTTTTATTTTTATTTTTTTATGGAGTTTCTATTTTGTTGTTTGTATATGTAAAAACCATATATGTAAAAACCATATATTGTATATTGTAAAAACCATAGAAATAAAAACATATATGTGTGTATATATGTATATATGTATGTATGTGTGTGTATATATATATATATATATATATATATGTTTTTTTGGCTATACCCAGCTATGCTCAGGGGTTACTCCTGGCTCTGCACTCAGGAAATACTACTGGCGGTGCTTATGGGATCATATGAGATGCTGGGGAATTGAACCCAGGTCGGTCGCATCCAAAGCAAACACCCTCCCCTCTGTGCTATCGCTCCAGCTCCTAGAAGCAGATGTTTACATTTACTTTAATTCATGTTAAATAATAAATTATTTTGTCTATAGTCTTTAGTAGATTTTTTTGTAATTTTGAGTACACATTCAAAGTAACTTCATAATTTTATGTTCAGTTTCATCCTACTTTTAATTTTCATTAGTGAATATATCTCATTTATTGTATTAAGTAGCAGTGATTTTAGAAAAAAATGTTGCAAATTTGATGAAAATGATTCTAGAGCTCCCCACCAACTCATTACCTTTGATTTTGTAGTTATCTTGTCAAAGATATGTTTCAGAAAAAATGAATGATTATGTAGTGGAAAAAAACAACTCAAAATTCTCTGTAAATTAAAGAATTTTCTTCTACCTTATTGACTATGCTGTTTGGATCCTCTCTGACCTAATTTCTATTTTGTCCACTTCACCTATCTTATATCAAAAGTCATAAATTGAAGCTCTATACATAATAGAAGTTAAGTAATGTTAATTTCTACTTCTCTATCTCTCCTTGATCCAAATTGTGCTATGGCTGCTTTCATTTTATATACATGCTTCTATATATTCACATATATAGCAATGTAGCACTGTTGTCCCATCATTCATTGATTTGCTTGAGTGGGCACCCGTAATGTCTCCATTGTGAGACTTGTTGTTACTGTTTCTGGCATATTGAATATGGCATGGGGAGTTTGCCAGGCTCTGCCATGCAGGCAAGATACTCTCAGTAGCTTGCCAGGTTCTCCGAGAGAGATGGAGGAATCAAACCCGGGATGGCCGCATGCAAGGCAAATGCCTTACCTACTGTGCTATCACTCCAGTCCCACAAATATATATACATATATGCACACATATATGTAATTCTGACTTATTATGTAGTTTAACTTTATAAAGTTCCTCCTTTGTTGTTGTTAATGTAAATCATAGGTTAACTTTGATGCTCAAATCAACACCTGTCTAACTAATATGCTTTATTTTTAATTTTTAATTCATTTCCTGATATACTTTCATGTTGATTCAAGTCTTGCATTTCAGAAAAGTTTTCTTACATTATATTATTTTTTTCTCTCTTTTAAGTGTCTTTGAGGAGAAATGTTCCTGTGCACAAAATGCACCTTGTTTTTCTCCCATATTCATCAATTTTCTCTGATCCCATTTTTTTTCATTTCTGTTTTACTTGGTATTCTTCTTAATTTCTCTTTTGTTGCAGTGCTTATAACTCCATGTGTTAATGACAAATATTTATTCCTGAAACTTTTTCTGTTGAAACATTTTCACTTGTAGGAAAGTTTTGCTTTTTCTTAAACAACTTTTCTTGAGTGTGTACTATACTTTTTCTTTGATACAAAAAATTCATTTCACTGTTCTGAATTTGGCAATAAATAGCCAGCCTTTCCTAGAAAAAAGAGAAACAGACATTTACAGGCAAAAGATATCTTTATGCTACAGAGATTGATATTTTCCCTAAAATATGGTGTAATTCTTCCAGAACTTCATTTCATTCAGTAAGTCTTACATTGCCTCTTTGTTTTGTCCATTGCTGTTCATCTTCTGACCCACTTGGGTTCAAGTTTGTGCACTCTTTCTAGAGGGTTCTTTTATTAATTTGTTTGTTGGCATATCTGTTTTTGTAGTAGTATTCCAAGATCTACCTTTGGACCCTAGTGGGCTCTTTTCTCGTCTCTCACTGCTCTTGCCCAGTTTAGTTTTTGTTGAATCTCAGTCTAATTCTACTTAGGTATAGCTTGGGATCTAGTTCTTTTCTTTTACCACTGTTTGTTTTGGGATATTATTGGGATCTGTACATACTCAACCCGTTAGTCTGACCATATGGGTTTTCTTTTATTCTCTAGAACTTTTGTAAGTTTTACTGGTCTCAGATAATTTGAAAAATTATGTCAGTTCTATGTCCTAGTTTGATTGGAAGTAGAATTTGTGAATATTCCATACTTTCTTTTATTGCATTATTTGTTTTATTGGGGGAAAACCTGAATAAAAGTATACCCCACAGTGTGGGAAAGATTATTTGCTCACCATTCATTTGAAAGATGGTAGATTTCCAAGTATAAAGCACTTGAAAGGGAAAAATAAATTCCATCACAAAATTAGAAGAAAAACCAAAAAGTTCCTCCAAAGAATACACATAGATAGCCAAAACTCATTTGCAAAAACAAATCATTGGGAAAAGCAGATCAAAGAAGCAATATTATGTCTCCACTAGTGGACTGGTACACACCTCAAAGAACAAAACAAACTAATGTCGGCAGATGTGTAGAAAAGGGAACATGATTCACTGCTGGTGGGAATGTTAGCTGATCTGGTGTTTTGGAAAACAACGTGGGCATTTCTCCAAAAAGTAGGAATTGAGTTTTTATATGACTCAGCAACTCCACTTCTTGGTATCTACCCCAATGGACCAAAAAATCTTTTTAAAAAGGCATTTAGAGTTCTGTGGTCATTTCAATTCTATTCACAGCATCCCAAATCTGAAAACAACCTAAGTGTCCAAGAACTGGTCAATAGATAAAGAAACTCTAGTACTTATGGGCTGAAACGGTAGCACAACGGGTAGGGCGCTTGCCTTGCACGTGGTCGATCCAGGTTTGATTCCTCTGTCCCTCTTAGAGAGCCGTCAAGCTACCGAGAGTATCTCGCTGGCACAGCAGAGCCTGGCAAGCTGTTGTGGTGTATTCAATATGCCAAAAACAGTAACAAGTCTCACAATGGAGACATTACTGATGCCCACTAGAGCAAATTGATGAGCAAGGGGATGACAGTGACAGTGATATATGTACGATTCTGTTACTGTCACTGTCATCCCATTGCTCGTAGATTTGCTCAAGCAGGCACCAGTTACATCTCCATGTGAGACTTGTTGTTACTGTTTTTGGCATATCGAATACGACACAGATAGCTTGCCAGGCTCTGCCGTGCGGGCAAGATACTCTTGGTAGCTTGCTGGGCTCTCCAAGAGGGACGGAGGAATTGAACCTGGGTCGGCAGCGTGCAAGGCGAATGCCCTATCCGCAGAGCTTATACTCTGCTGTAAGAAAAGATAAAATCATGCAGTTGACTGCTACGTGTAAGGAACTGGTGTGTATCCTATTCAGTGAAGTCAATGAAAAGGAGAGGGACATACACAAACTAATTTCTTTCACATGTGGGATATAAAGAAACATAGTAGGGAAATAATGAATGTAAAAATGCAACAGAAACTGACAACTGGTCTTTAGTAAGAAGCTTACCACAGCACAGAGAATTGTGGAGGAATTGGAAGAATGAGAAGCAACACTGGGACTATAATGAGGGGAAGTGGACATTCTGGTGGAGGGTGTAGTACTTGGAACGTTTTATGCATGAATCCCTCCCACTAAAAGTATTGTAAACCATCATGTCTAAAATAAAATTTTAAGTAAACTATAGAATATTTGAATAAAAGTATATACACATGCTATATTTCCCCAGTATTATTTATTCTGCCATTAGCATTTATTTATTTATCATAAAAAGCTAACAGTTTAAGGTGGGGTTTTAAATAAATCAGAGTTTCTTATTTTAAGAATTTTTTGTATTTTAAGGACTTTTATAGTTTTTCTGTGGGAAATTTAAAAGTTAATTAAATTAAAGGTAGAATTTTTGACCATTTAATTTTTCTTCTGTTAATGGTGGTGGAAAGGTGCAGTAGTGGTGAGATTGACATTTCTATATTGAATGTCTGTAAAAAATCATCATAAAAGATTTTGTAAAAAATAAACATTTTTTAAAGAGTTGAGACCAAAAATTTTTTTGTGTCTTTTTCTATAGGCTATGGGTTTTGAACTCTAAAAGTATATCATTTTATAATGAGAAAAACTTATTGAAAACAGAAATTTGAAATTTCAAAAACGAAAAACTAAGGTACCTAATAGGATAGCACTGTAGTACTGTTGTCCTGTTCTTCATCAATTTTCTCAAGCAGGCACCAGTAACGGCTCCATTGTGAAACTTGTTACTGTTTTTGACATATCAAATACACCATGGGTAGCTTGCCAGGCTCTGCCATGTGGGCAGGATACTCTCGGTAGCTTGCCGGGCTCTCAGAAAGAGATGGAGGAATTGAACCCGGGTCGGCTGCATGCAAGGCAAATGCCCTACCTCTACCTTCTGTGCTATTGCTCCACTTACCTAATAGGATAACTAATATTGAAGGAAAAATGAATTTTAATTTTTCAAGTGATCCAGTACATTTTTATATATTTTCCAAATGTTCTTCATGTTCTTCTCCCAACACACACACACACACACACACACACACACACACACAATTCCAGGTGTAAGGAAAACTTAGCTATGAAAATATCCTATTATAGGTATTGGATTTTTGGACAAAGCTGCAAGCTATAAGATACAAAATATAATATATGAGTTGTTTGGATAGTGCTCATAGCTAATAGCACTTAGACAACCGCATTTACTTTCAGTTCTGTGGTCAGCGCACCCAGAGAGAAGGCTGAGCCCTTCCCAGTGACTCTTCTTTGACCTGCCACTTATGAAACCATTTTTGTTCCATCAATGTCATTTTTCTATAGTTATTCCAGACAAAAAACACTACGGATAGAACTGCCAGTGTAAAAAAGCATTTGTCTAGAATTTTCCAAAATAGTTCCCAAAGAGAAAGATTCTCCATAATTTGATTTATAGCCCTTACTCCATTTGGATTCCAGGTTTCTCATTTTGAACATTTTTTTAGAACTTTTTATTCAAACTTTTTTTTCTGTCACTACCCTCTTAATGTGATAAAACTGGTAGTATTGGGCAGACTGGTCCAGCCTTTTTGGAAAATAATATGGGCATTCCTTCAAAAACTAGAAATTGAGCTTCCATATGACCCTGCAATACCACTTCTGGGAGTATATCCTGAGGGTGCAAAAAAGCACAGTAGAAATGACATCTGCACCTGCATGTTCATTGCTGCACAGTTTGCGATAGCCAGAATCTGGAAACAATCCGAGTGCTTGAGAACAGATGACTGGTTAAAGAAACTTTGGTACATCTACAATGGAATACTATGCAGTGGTTAGGAAAGATGAAGTCATGAAGTTTATATATAAGTGGATGGAAATGGAGATGTTAAGTGAAATAAATGAGTAAAAAGAGAGGGACAGACATTGGGAAGGATGCATTCATTTGTGGAATATAAAATAACATAATATGAGACTGACACCCAAGGACAGTAGAGACACGCAGGAATATTGCTCCGTGGTTGAAAGCCTGCTTCATGAGTTTGGGGAGAAGACAGCTGAAATAAAGAAAGGAGCACTAAGTCAATTATGGTTGGAGGGATAGTTTCAGATGGGAGATGTGTGCTGAAAGTAAATAAAGGAACAAATGTGATAGCCTCTCAGTATCTGTATTGCAAACATACAGATGCCCAAAATGTTACTTGATTTGATATGCCAAAAACAGTAACAAAAACAAACATACAGATGCTCATAATGTTCAAAAGTAAAGAGAAAGTGTGGGGGAAATTATCTGTCTCGGAGTCAGGGGTAGAGTTGGGATGTCGGGGGAGGGAAATTGGGGACATTGGTGGTGGAATTATATGACTGAAACTCAAACATGAAAGCTTTGTAACTGTGTCTCATGGTGATTCAAAAACAAATAAATAAATAAATAAATAAAAATACAACTGGTAGTATTATTAAACTTTTGTTAATTCCCTGAATTTGTGGTGAATACAAGTAAGATTTGATCTATATTGTCTACAATAGTAAATCTGGTAGTAGATTCATATTGTAACTTAAATTTATTCATGGCTTGGAACTATTGTTAGGGCAGTTTAATTTATATCAGTTTCATTATTTCCCAATTTCCCTAATTCACTACTTGTTCTTTCTCTAAAAAAAAATCACTTTTCTTAAGTTGGACCTCTGTGGAGTCTCACATAAGAAAAAATCCTAGAAAACCCTGAATTAATAATGTTCTGATGATGAAACCATATATGTTTCTGAGACATGCATCTGTTTTTGACACTCTGCCCTAATGATCTTTAGCTTAATTTCACCAAATACTTTCTCATCCTCAAAATCAGATAGCATTATTCATCCCACAAGTGTATCTTCCAATCTTAAGTGTTCTTCAAAATAGTTGTCACATGTGTTTTGTGTGTACATTTTATTGGCTTTGTTTCCCCCCCTCAGAACAATTCTTTTAGAAAAATAATTAACATTTATATTTAAGTTGTTATTTGTTCTCTTTCATATAGCATTATATAAACAATCGAATGATCATTTAATCCTCTCATCCCATATGTATTTGCCCCTCTCCTCACACAAACACAAAGAAGAAAAGAAGTATCATGTGTTAAATGCAAGATAATGATTGTTCTTATATCATTTTAGGGTACAATGAAAAATGAAGGTTTGGGATATTTTTCTCCTTTGCAGTGAATTCACTGCTAATCATAATGGAAACCTCTCCAAGTATAACCCTACTCATGAGCAATTGTCCCAAAGTGTTTCCTTTCTAAATATAGAATATAGACTCTCAGAATTTGGTAGATGCAAGGATGACATCATATAAAGCAATATCCAAGCATCTTATGCCATATCAATGAAAATGCTCATCTGTGTTTGGAGATATATGTCTCTTATATTTTAAACCATTTTCCCCCTGAGTTGTATTACTTCTTTCTACGTGATAGTGCCTGTGTAAATACAACTTAGGATTCTTTCTAATTCTCAGAAATCCATCTTCACCATTTTTGATCAGTGTGCAGTGCATTAAATACTACAGCAGATGGTGCTTTTTGATGATGTGTTTCTACATGAAGCAACATTTTGTCCTGTATGCTGCATTATCAAAAAATCAAACATGTAATTATGCAAATATGTATGCCTTTATAATAATCAAGTTTTATTGTAAATGGTTGATGCACATCAATTTGATCCTGTAGTGCTGTTTTAAGTGCAGTTTAAGTGGCTTTTCAGTGTACCCAGAGGCAACACAAATGCATCTCCGGAATATTAATAAAATCCTGAATCTTTGAGACCCCAACTGGAATCTCATTGCTTATACTGATTGAAACAAAATGCTAATCCTTTCCTTTAAAAAAATTCCCCTTTGTTATTTAAAACACTGATATTAGTATGATATGAAGGGCCATTTTATTTTAAATTGTATTTTAATGTAGTTTTAAAAATAATGCCTAATCATACTATATTCAGTCTTCACAATGTAAATTTGATGAGACATGAATCCAATCATTTTGCAACAATGAATGCAGTCATGTATTTTAACCAGTCCGGTTTTTCTAATTCCATAAATTTCTATTGCCAGTGGCTGTTTACCAGGTTTCACTTTTGGAAGCATTAACTGTCCTTTGTGAGGATATGTATTCTGAATATTCAATGCATAAACAATTGACTTAAAAGGGGGGGGGATTCTTTAAGTTGAATTCCTATGAGCTTTTCCAAGCAGGATTATAACATAGACAGTGAAATTTATTACTGAACAGAATCTGGGTTTCATATATTAGATTGCTTCATTGGTACATAATAGTGCCTGTCTGTCTCTCCCCAAATACAAACACTCTCACACATTCTGTTGTGATTAAACTAAACAGATGGACAGTGGGTACTGATAATCTATGATTATAAATTATTTTTGCTTGTTTCTTCCTCTTGAAGAAAAATAAAAAGATTGGAAAAGCAGAATATAAAAAGGAAGAACAATGTAGGTTTAAAAGGAAGAAAAGAGCCACATATTTTTCTTTCCTATTTCTAGTTTTTCTTCTCTTTATATTTATTATATTTATTGAGTTTACAGCAATTATGAGTTATATTTTAATTGGCCACCATTTCCTTGCAAGATAAAATTTGCACATCATTTTCCTTTAGCCTTATACTTAGCTCCCCCTGCACAATCCTGTATCTTACTATAGATCAGTTATTTGATTGTTTTGGTAACATTTTCACCTATTGTTCTTTCAGTGCTTTTAAATCTCATGCTCTACTTTCTTATTTCTCACACACAACTTCCTGATTCATAGTCTCTTATTCACCATTATCTACATTCATTATGTTCTCTTTTTTGGGGTCACTTTAGGGATTATTTTACTTGCTGTCCTTTCACTCTAGGTACTTTTTTTTTTGTTAAAATCACATCATTTGATCTCATTTAGTCATTTCTCTGATCCATTTAGATATGCATAAATGAATGAATAGATATAGATTGATAAGGAGCACAGAGGTAGCCTGAAGGACTGGACACTGAAACTGTTAAGGGGCTTATCTACAACCACATGTAGAAATAGACCTCAGGACTCATATCTTAATATTTTAAAATAATTTTTAGAGCCTATTACTATCTGAGAATTTTTTCACCTACCCCCACTATCCAAGAATTTTTAAGAGCTTAAAATGTCACTATAATTTATTCTCACATATATTAATTATCCATGTCCATTTCTCTTCCTCGAGGCTAGATTGCGTTTTTGATGGTTAAAACCATGCTGTTTGGACAAGTCGTTAACAATGCTAGAGGTTTTCTTAGTTATGATTATAGTGGGAATTTCTACAGCCTTTTGATGATTTAAGATAAAAGTGGAATGGTAGAAGACTATTTAAACTACGCACATGCATGCACAGAGGTATTAATGTAGCTTTTAAGTAGTATTATTGGTAGTCAATTATAAAAATCATAGTCAGCTCTTAACAGTTTTCAGTTTCCTTCTCCACCCATAATTAGACCTTCAGTGATGGCCCCTGGAATCAAATCTGTATTTATGTCGAAGTGTCCATTATTGTCTAGGATTTTACTATTACTATGGTACAAGTAGGTTAGGGATGATCCAAGAATGTATAAAAATCCAGATATCCTAAATTATTTATGAATAAAAGTGACTCCATTCAGACTTTAAAGGTTAAAATCCAATTTTTGTACAATAATAAACATAACAACTTTTTGAGCTCTTTTCATCCTCCAATAGCTATTTTGTTTTTGCAAGGTGCGATTCATATGTTATCTGTTCTTTGTTGATGTTTCAATCAGTCTTAATCTTTATCAAGAAAATCAATATTACCCCTGGCCTTTTCATTTCTTTAAAATATGCATACATAATGTTGTCCCATTTTTTGCTTTTGAATTTAACTCTAGATGACGTGACATTTCATGCTCATTTTAGAGATAAAAACATAGCAGTAATATATACAACTGTAGCATTGATTTTTATAAAGTAACAAGAAATGTAGTCACATGTTCTGCTTAAGTTTTCCCAGCAGAAATTGCTTGTGCATCAGAGCCTATTACAAATGCAATTCACTAAGGTCTTATGGGTGACAAAGCTTTAATTAGCATCACATTGTTTTCTAATGTGATTTTGCACTTGTAAAAACAGGATTAAGAATCAAAATATACTTTTATAAATGCCAATTTTAATTGCATTACTAATGGTGTGTAGGTCTTTAAGCACCCACACAGCTTCTCACATAATACCTCTCTATTTGAAGGATTAAGTGTGAAACATAAAGTGTGACATATATTGCCTAATAAGCACCTTTAAGTCAGGGAAAAAAACACAATCATTTATAGTATACGACATTTCATCCAGCATCAGCACCTTCTGAAGTCTGTGTCTTCACAACAGTCAGTACCCATAAAACAGACAATGCTTAGTATTTGTCTATTGTTTTATTCTACAGCAGGAAAATCAGAGCAATGGTTGGTGTATGCAACATCCACTAACTTCCTTTTAGGATCTTGTTTGCAATATATCTGTTCTGTTTTTCGCTCAGAAATTAGCTTTCTTGCCACCTTTATCTTATATTTGTATTATGTATGATCAATTTAAGAGAACAGACCTCCTCCTCTTCTGCTTAGAGAAGTATTTTTATATTGTGAATCATAAGTTTAATGGTAAATTTAAAGAGATTCTTTAAAACCCACACATTTTCACTATATATTGTCTCGATTCTGAATGCTTGATAGACTTATATTCATTCCCTTATACCAGATACTTTTCCTAAGTAAGGAATAGCATTCCCTCACCTTTTAAACAGCTGCAGATTCAAAAACACACAGGGATTAAACAATTTGCCAAAGGTTAGCCAAGATTTCAGTTGGAGAAATAAGACCAAAGCAAGTATTTCTACTTCAGCTTCCAGCTACAATTACTAGACCTGAGAAAGATTAAAAACAGAAGTTCATATAAAGGATTATTATTTTTGAAATCTTGTTTTTGTTTTATTTTGTGGATAAAGCAAATAGTGCATTTAAGCTTTGGTTACTTAGAGTGAGTTTGGGACTAAGATGATTTTAGTTGAAAATGTCTGTTTTAATTTGAATTGCTGTTTCTGTGCTACAAATGAAATGATTATTTGAAAAACTGATTTTTTGTTATGTAGCATCTCTATAAAGCCACAGTTGTTACCATAAAACACATACCATTAAACTATTTACTTATATGAATGAAAGAGAAAACACTTTATATTCTAATATAAATATCATTATTTATTGTTTGAATTTTGAAGCTTAGAAGTTTGCATTTTACTACCTTTCTATGCTATTTTAAATTAAAAACATCCCAAGCCTACAGAAATAATTGCAAGAATAGTGCAATGAGTTCAATTGTTCTAAATCTTGATTTTCTAAGAGAAACAAACCTTACTGCAAGATCAATGCAAATTTTTAAGTTTTTTCCATTACTTTTTAATTGCTTCTTAATTTCTTATTGATCTACTAACAAAAGGATTATTGTTTGATTCACTGAGTGAGCTACCAAGATTGTCTGGGTGAAATTAAATCTGTTGACCTAGCCTCTTTTGCTGGAAATTGGGTTGTGCTATTGCTATAGCTCTATACACAAAATAAGGTGAATAGAAAAAAGTGAGATCAGTCAGGAAGCTCCACAGTATCATTCCTATTTTAATTCACCGCCAAGCATTTGCTGTACCCATTATGCAGAGGGAGATTATAGGAAAATGTTCCCCCAACCCTCAGTTGCAGGTTTAGGCTATTCCTGAAGCCCATTTAGACTCAATCATCATAATCTTTTATGTATTTTATTTTATTTTTTATCATGGGAATTATTAAAGAAAAATTTCAGTAATTAAGCTGTTGTAACACCCTTCAACTCACACATGTTTCTATTTATTTTTTCTTCACTCTATCCCTATACTCAAGTATTTTCTCTCTGACTTAATTCCTATTTTATTCACTCAATTTCTACTCAGTGAATGCAGTAGCATTATACATTTTCTTTCCTGTGTATTTCAGGATCTTGAGGACTTCTGAATATCAGCATTCAACAAACCTGTATTTACTACTCCTTTCTGAAACTTCTTTTTATATGTCATCACATGCAATTGAACACTACACAAGCCAAATTACCTAATCTTTTCGTGTATCTCTGTTTAATGTATATTCCAGGTCTCACTCTTCCTGGTGGAGCTCATCATCATCATCATCATCATCATCATCATCATCATCATCATCATCATCCCATTGATCGTTGAATTTCTCAAGCGGTCTCAGTAACGTCTCCATTTGCCATAGCCCTGAGATTTTAGAAGACTCTCTCTACTCATCCTTCTCAACGATGCCGCATTGGAGGCTCTTTCAGGGTCAGGGGAATGAGACCCGGCTTGTTACTGGTTTTGGCATATGAATACACCATGTGGAGTTTGCATGCTCTCCCATGCGGGCAGGAAACTCTCGGTAGCTTGCCAGGTTCTCCCAGAGGGAGAAGTAGGCTATAAGGCTATAAGGTAGATCTCAGGAGACTATATTCAGGGGGGTTGAACTGGTACCAGCCAGGTGCAAGGCGAGTGCATTAAGCTCTGACCTATCTTTGTAAAGTGTGTGTGTATGTGTGTGTGTATGTCTGTATTATAACACAAACAAAAGGAGAAGTGAGGCATGGCCAGAGATTTCTGAAAGAAGACAGCAAGCTCTAGAGCCAGATAATAAAAAGAAAAGATTTCAAGATGAATAAGGAACAGGGGTCATTGACACAGACTAAAAGTGCAATTTATAAAACCCAGCACCCAGTTATCTGGAAAATAGCTAAAGTTTCTAAAATATTACCTGGACCCTATTTACTACAGACCCATAATATTAGCTCCAAACTCATCTTGGAATATGAGTAGATGTATATAGTTGCTCAGAATCAGGTGAGAACATCTACAGGGTCAGGGTGTGAGAAAATAGGAACCTACAAATTTCTAACAAATATTTAAATAATGTTTAATAAATACTGGATTACTAGTTAAAGTCCTTTTATTTATGCCTTTAAATTTTTTAATTGAATCACTGTGAGATAGACCCTTACAAAGCTGTTCATAATTATATTTCAGTCATACAGTGTTCTAACGCCCATCCCTCCACCAGTGTACATTTTCTAGCACCAGTGTCCCCAAGTTCCCTCCCATCAACTCCCACCCCTCCAACCCCCTCCTGTCTGCCTCTATGGCAGGCACTTTTCTTCTTGCTTTCTCTCTCTCCGCCTCCCTCTGTCTCTCTTTCTCCCTCTCTCTGTCTCTGTCTCTGTCTCAGTCTTTCTCTGTCTCTGTCTCTGTCTCTGTCCCCCTCTCTTTCTCTTTCTCCCTCTCTCTCTCTCTCTCTCTCTGTTCTTTTGGGCATTGTGGTTTGCAATATTGATACCGAAAGGTTATCAAGAATATCCCTTTACATACTTTTAACCTTCATATCTTGTCCAGCATGATCGTTCCCAGATATTACTGACATTTTTTTCTTATCTATCTTACCTACCCTCAGCCCACCACACACTTGTGACTAAGTCCAACTATTAACCATTCCCAAGAGCTGGTTCTTTAAAAAAAATAGACAAGATTGCGGGGCTGGAGCGATAGCACAGCGGGTAGGGCGTTTGCCTTGCACGCGGCCGACCCGGGTTCAAATCCCAGCATCCCATATGGTCCCCTGAGCACTGCCAGGAGTAATTCCTGAGTGTAGAACCAGGAGTAACCCCTGTGCATCACCGGGTGTGACCCAAAAAACAAAATAAATAAATAAATAATAAATAAATAAATAAATAGACAAGATTGATAAACCATGAGCAAAACTCAAAAAGAAAGAGAGAGAGAACCCCAATAAATGAAGGACATCACAAAAGAAACCAATGAAATACAAAATATCATCAGAGATTATTTTCAAAGTATGTATTCCAGGAAACAAGAGACCCTAGAAGAAACGGAAAAATTCCTTTTCTTATAACCTCCCAAGGCTGAACCAAGAAGATTTTGAATACCTGAACAGACCTATCACTATCAAAGAAATTGAACAGTCATAAAAAATCTTCCCAAAAACAAAAGCCCAAGTCCAGATGCATTCATTAGTGAATACTTTCAAATATTTAAAGAGACCTATTGTCAGTTTTTTCAAGTTTTTCCAGAAAATTGAAGAAACAGAAAAACTCCCAGTTTCTACAAAGTCCTTTTAAAAGAGCAATGACAAAAATTTTGTGTTTTTCAGTCACCTCAGCTTTTGCTACCTCAGCTGTGAAAAGTAGATAAAATTCAACCTACTATATTTTCTTGAAATAAACCAATCTGAAATTTTTCCTACTTGCCATTCTTTTAGATATTATACTCCAATAATCACTGAGTAACTATTTTTAGGGACGTGAATTGAAAATTTCTATGTATCTTCTTCCAATTAATTTTTCTAGGGTTATTTATTTATTTGTTTATTTGCCAAATTTTTCAAAAATCTCTTTTCAAAAAATAGCTTTCTAACTTCAGTTGGTGACTCTAAGCATAGTCTCATAACTATGGTTTATTCATAGTCATGGTAGATGAGGGTCTTTTAATTACTTTTTTGAGTTACATTGTTTTATAAATGTGTATCTGCTTCTATAAATATGTATCCTTTTCAAATACTAAGTGGTTCAGCAATTCTTCAAATATCTTGTACCTCACACATTGACTAGAGCAGGGAACTTCCAATCAATACTGAATTCTAAGACCCTGACATTGATATGAAAATAGGATGTAGAAATATTTTTGTTTCTAGCCCATAAAAATAATGTTATATAAAACTAACAGGAAGAAAATTAGCTTGGTTGCTAACAGAACTTATTTATGTTCTGTTATGCTTCCATTGCCAGTTTTCCCTTCGGTTTTAAACATGCTTCTTCTTTTTTAAACCCTCTGGACCTCTTATTTTCTTTTGTGTAAAAGAAGAGAGTCATTCTACTAAAATTGTGTGTATTTGATTTTATATTTAACTAAATATAAAATTATAATTATACTTCTGTTGCCAGTTCTCCCTTTGGTTTTAAACATGATGCTTCTTTTCTAAACTCTCTGGACCTCTTACTTTCTTATGTGTAAAAGAAAAGAGTTATTGTACTAAAATTTCATGTACTAGATTTTATATTTTTTGTTCTGGAGAGAAATCAAACTCAGGTATTACAAATTTTATGTAAGTATATGGGTTTGTGAAGACAAAATAAAGTGTAAATGAAACAGATACAAAGGTGTCTGTCGTGTCTTTGTAATTTCCCAGTAGTTTTAACAATAAATTTGGAATATACATCATACATTTTGGAGGTCTCTGATTGCTAAAACACTACTTGCTATGGAGCACTCATTTTTGCCTATTTAATCTTTGCCTGTTTGAGATTATGCTTAATATATCTGTTCTTTGGTTTTGGCTTTTGGACTACACCCAGTAGTCGTCAGGACTTACTCCTAGCTTTGTGCCCACGGATCACTCCTAGAGGTGCTTGGGAGGATATATGGTGTACTAAGGATCAAACCCAGGTCAACTGTGCATAAAGCGAGAGCCTTAACTGTATATCTTCAAATGTAATAGATCTTTATTTTTATTCTCATAACTGAGTAGAGCGTTCCCCTTTCACGCGGCTGACCCGAGTTCGATTCCTCCACCCCTCTCGGAGAGCCCGGCAAGCTACCGAGAGTATCAAGCCGGCACAGCAGAGCCTGGAAAGCTACCAGGTATATTGGATATCGCGTATTGGATATGCCAAAAACAGTAACAATAAGTCTCTCAATGAAAGACGTTACTGGTGCCCCCTCGAACAAATCGATGAGCAACGGGATGACAGTAACAGTGACAACTGAGTGATAGCACAGTGGGCAGGGCATTTGCCTTGCATGTGGCCAACCGGTTTTGATTCATCTATCCCTCTTGGAGACCCCAGCAAGCTACCGAGAGTAACCCACCCGCATGGCAAAGCCTGGCAAGCTACCCATGGCGTATTCAGTATGCCACAATGGAGACGTTATTGGTGCCCGCTTGAACAAAAATCAATGAACAACGGGAAGACAGTGCTATTAACTGAGAGATAATAATTATGCCAGGTTACATTTTGAGCACCTTTTAATGTATTAAGCAACATTCAAAGTTATTAAAGCTACTTAATGACTAAAACAAATACGTTATTAATATTTCTATCTCCACACCAGAATACAGAGCCACATAGACCTTAATAAGATTGCTGATATTGCTGAAGCAAGAGTTAAAAAATTCTCCCACTTGGAACCAGAAAACACAGGTCCAGAATCCATTTTTATTTTCGTGTGTGTGTATGTGTGTGTGTGTGTGTGTGTGTGTGTGTGTTGGGGGGCCTCCCAAGCAGTGCTCAGGGAGTTTTCACATATCTCCTGTATAGGTTAACAGGCCAGATGTTTCAGTGATAGGGCCAGATGTTCTGGCTGTTCTTGGGCTTTGTGCTGCTGGGACCACCAACTCCTTCCAGGCCATGTAGTGTGTGGTATTGAACATAGGATCCTGCACCTGTGCAAGGCATGTTCTCCTGACCCCTGAGCTATCTTCCCTGCCCCAAGAACCTATGTTTATCAATAATGTTTCTACTACATTGTGTCTTATTGTTTAAAATGCCTAAAGAGAATATACAAACCTGGCTGATGTTTTGAAATTAGGTGAAACTTTTCACATATGCTGTAAAATTTCAATTTATTTGTAGGGTAACTATTAGCAATCCAAACCAGTTGGTTAAATTTTCATGCTTAATAATCTGTCTCTGTCAGTAGAGGCAGAATGAAGATGCAGATACTTTGCGAATGCCACCCCATTTGGAATTAGAGGGAATGAACCATAAAAATCAAGAAGGACACAGAACATCCCCACATCAAATAGGTGAAGTTAGTCACAAGTGACAATCCAGGGTTAAATAATTATTTTTTTTTAGCTGTTAACTGTAAGTGAATGTTGTTTTTAATTGCACTTTAATAATGCCATACCCTTTATAACCAAAATTAATGTTTTCTGTCACTCTGTTTTTGAAGTATGTGTCAGTTTAATTAAACTATTAATGGTAGATGGATTTTAAGTACTTTATATTCTTTATTAAATTGTATCTATTCAACAAGAATAAGCAGCAAATGAAGATAGCAAGAAGAAAACTCATGTTCTGCCTGATAAATCACTCACCATCAAACAGGATGATATCCATACCTTAATTATTTGCTTGCATCCTGCATAAACAAATCCACTTTCAGGTTATAATATTTATTGATTTTATTTCAGATAAAGATGGCTGTTCTTTGAATGATGTGGGCTCAGCAAATGGACTTTTTCTTTATCCCAGAACCCAAACATGGAACTTGCAGAATCACAGTAATGATGGTTTTGGCTTCCTTGGGTTCACAGGCCGCTGAAATATGCCAATATGGGCAAATGAGACTTCCTCTTCTCTGTCTTTTCAGGACTGCCCAATTATGGGCAAATTTCCTGCAAAACATATGATATCACCTAATACAAATCAGCCATTTGTTGTTATTGCCAGAAATGACAATCGATAAACATCATGTACATCCTAAGTATCTCCTGGATCCAATTCAAGAGAATCAGTTGAATCTGGTTTAAAGATCAGGAAGGGCTAACTCAGGATAATTTCTTGTCTCTTCAGTTTATTGATGACATATGCAAATAGAAACAGCCCTAACTAGCAAAACCTTAAAGAAGCAGGACAGTATCACAATGATCCTTGGCTGGCGAGAGGAATGGCGGGACTGCATCTGCTGCGGAGAGTCCGAGACGTGAAACGTTATAATAGAGACAAGTGTGTCCTTCCTTTGTGTGGCAGATCAATCAATAGCTTTTCATGTGATCTTGTTCACTATTTTGTTAGTAATGAAACCCTCGTGTGATGTGACAACTGTGGAATAACATTTGGTCACAAAGCTGGTGCTAACAAGCGCAACTGGCACGCTGGTAATTAGACTGATTTCTGGTCGCTTCTTTCACAAATTGTCGATAAGTGCAGTAAACAGACCGCTGATTCCTTTCAGGACAGCTATATTAAGCTTCATATTTTTGGAATTCATTTACTAGGTTTGCTTGTGGAGGTGAAGCCTGAGAAAAGAAACAAGATTATCTGAGGATCTTTTTTTATGGACTAGCCTTTGCATATGGAAACACCTCTCTCTCTCTCTCTCTCTCTCTAATATATAATCTATTATATATATATATATAATCTATTTACTTACCTATAGAATTTTGTATAGGAATTTTGTTTGAAAAATTAAATGAATCTGCCAATATAATTTCTCCCCCAAATTAACAGAAGTTGGCTGTAAATCAAAATCAGAAAAAATAGTGAACCCATAGCAAAGCACTGAATTTGAAGTATTCTAAAAGTCACATAGACATGCATTAATTAAAAAGAAAAATTAAACACTTTTTTGTACCTTGGTATAATAAAAGCTTTATTTGGAACTATAGTTTATTCACAAGCTTAATTCAGGGAAGAAACTGAAATATATGAACTTAATATCTTCATTATTATCCATTTTAACAATTACTTTTGGCTTTAATGTGCTATCCTTTATTATGGATTTTCTGCAGAACAGCAGAGGAAGCTATTAAAAATAAAACAAAGGAAAATCTGCTCTAAAGCCTGTCAATAAGCTTTCTGCTGCTGAGAACTACCCACTAACAAAAGATGTGAATTCCATTCATCTTCCCCTTTCTCTCCCCTTCTCTTTGTTGCTATTGTTGTGTTGACCAGAAGGTCACACCCACTTGTTTGTGTTGCTCACTGGAGGTCACACACTTCCTTAAAAGTGAGTGCCATCCAGTGCTATGTGATGAAATTTACCAAAGTGGGATGCCCATTCAATTGAAACTCTTTACATTTTTTTTTAATTGAATCACAGTGAGATACACAATTACAAGGTTGTTCATGACTGGGTTCGTTCATAGAATATTTAGTGGAAACTAATCCAAGCCAGTAACTATCAACCAGTTACAAAACAACTTTATCAAAATAAATTAGCCAAAATGAAAACCAAGTAGCATCACATCCTTTGTTAAAAGGCCACTTAAAACCTCTAGTTTCAATCCAGTCTGTCCCAAACATTTGTTTGCCTGATACATTGATGCTTAGAGAAAAGTGTATCCTGTGTCATGTTGCTTTTTGTCTTTTCTACTTGGGATTTCCTTCCCAGAAAGATTTCTAGGCATTGCTTCTTGTCATTGCTGAGTTTTCATGGATATTCAGCATTTCAGTATAGCATGTCATTTCTGCCACAAAGACGGTTCTTGCTTGATTCCTCTTTATGTTTGTTTCTTGGCCTCTCTCACTTTTAAGATAGAAGCTGAGGGATGTGAACATCACTGTAGCACTGTCGTCCCGTTGCTTATAGATTTGCTCCAGCGGGCACCAGTAATGTCTCCATTGTGAGACTTGTTCCTGTTTTTAGCATATCGAATTCGCCAGGGGTATCGAACATCATCTCTGCTTAAAAATATGACAAGTGAGAAAGCCTGTATGGGAGTCAAACCTGAGGCTCACAAACATGACTCTCTAACCATGCTGTTCACAAGTTTTTTTGCCCATATGGTGAATCTTCATATTTTTATTTTTTTTTATTAGTGAATCATCGTAAGGTACAGTTGCATACTTAAAAATCTTTCGTGCTTTCGTTTTAGTCATACAATGGTCAGTACCCACACAAATTGCCCTATTCTTCTGACAGGAGAGTACAGAGATAAGATTCAACTCTTTTAATTCTTTCCAAATATCTACATATGCAAAATTATCATATTATATACTTTAAATGGTTTAAAGTTTTATCAGTTCTATCAATAAAGTTGTTAAGAATACCATCCTGGTTGGGGAGACAGCTCAGGGTTCAGGAATATATGGTTCTATGTCAGATCCCTGAGCACTGCATACCTCTCCATACAGCATGATTGGGTGTGGCCCCGGGGTGCCCCACCATTGCTGGATCCCAGGAGCAGCCAATCCTAGGAAACCTATCATTGAAGCTTCTAATCTGGTTGACTAAGTACTTTGCCTCCTAAAATGGCCCTGCTGTCTGACTGGTGAGCGGCTCAATTTTGTGCATACTAAGAACTGCATCGTTATGGAAGGCAGTGCTTTGTGCTGGTGAAGATGGATCTTTGTTATACTTAGGTATCAGCTGGCAGAAAGTCCTTTAGACACAAACCATTTCTTTACACAATAAAGGCTATTAGAGAAACTTGAGTATCCAAGGGAGGCATAGCATCCACAACCACAGGACAAGAATCAATTCTAATTACTCTGAAGTAGAGGAAAGAGAATTTTGATGGATATTTAGTCTCTGCACAAGTTTTTATCCTCACCTAACTTAGTATAGGTAATGTTTATGGTTGCTTATCATTACAAGTTTTCATTAACTATTTTCTGGTCAATATATTATACCTCCAATGTTTTATTCTTATAAATAAGAGTTAGTGCTCACAGTAAACATATTTTAGATTATTTAGATAATTGAGGCAGACATATTTTACTGATCATACTTAGAAATTTTCATTTAAACTTTCCAAAATCATTGTAGAGCTCTCTTCTTTACTCATAAAATTTTCATCTTCTTTTTAGCTGTAAATGACTATAAACATTTTTATTCTTTATTAAAATCAGGGAAAATATCATATCTATATCAGTATTAGTATTAATATATGTCTTTGTCTTTTAAATTTTTGTTAGTTTTTTAACCTCTTAATTTGTATTGAGCTGAATATATTTTATCACTACCAATCAATTTTATATTGTTCAGTCTTTTATTAAGCATTTATAAACATTTCTATTAGGAAATATTATCAATTGGTATGTTGGTTATGTAAATTTTACTCCAATAATCCTCATTAATTATATGAACTTTTAGTCAATGGTATAGAGCAATCCTGTCTTCTACTGTGCAGAAGATTTCAAGGAACTCAAGTCTGAGTTTAGCCCCAGTAACTTGCCTTATAGAGATGGAGACATGGGCCAAGATGTGTCACTAGGTACTGGGAAAAGATGCCTATTGCATTCTACCTTTTCTGCAGAACACACCTGTAGTAATGTATTCTTAGATAACATTAGTCCATTATTTTGCTCTTCAAGAGAAATCTGGAAAAAGAGAGGTTCCAGGCAATGTGAGATCTAGTCTCATTTTATGTTTTACTCTTATATTTAATTGTATCATTCATTGTCATAAATTTCTAAGTGTCACTATTTTTTTTGCCTTTTTGGGTCACACCCAGCAATGCACAGGGGTTACTCCTGGTTCTACACTCAGGAATTACTCCTGGCAGTGCTCAGGGGACCATATGAGATGCTGGGAATTGAACCCTGGTTGGCCGCATGCAAGGCAAACGCCCTACCCGCTGTGCTATCACTCCAGCCCCAAGTGTCACATTTTTAAATTTCAGCAATTATATTTCCTAAGGATGAATTTTAAGAAATTAATATATATTTATATATATATTGTTTACTCTTTGTTATTGTTTAAGCATGAAAATATATGACAAATCTGTTTTTCAAAAAGATTTCATTTGTTCCATGTTCATTGCCGCTCTGTTTACAATAGCCACAATATGGAAAAAAACAGAGTGCCCGAAAACAGATGATTGGCTAAAGAAACTCTGGTATATTTACACAATGGAATACTACGTAGCTGTCAGAAAACATGAAGTCATGAAATTTGCATATAAGTGGATCAGCATGGAAAGTATCATGCTGAGTGAAATGAGTCAGAAAGAAAGAGACAGACATAGAAAGATCTCACTCATATGTGGAATATAAAGTAGCTGAGAGGTAAAAGCTTACAATGTTGCGATTCCTGGCAGACATTTCTCTGGACTTAGTTACTAAAACACTAAAATACAGAAATCCAAAACTATACTGCTGCTAGTGCGGCCTCCTGACCTCATATCTCTTCATTCTCAGCAATGGAAAACAAATTACCAAATGCTTTCTTTTTAGCAGATCGACTTTAGGGGGGAGAAACTCCAAATCAATAATAGTGAATTTTTTTGTCTATATATTGAATGTAATCAAAGTAAAGTGAAAGTAAAGTGAAATTTACCAGTTACACATGCGGGGTGGGGGGCTGGGGAGGTGGGGGGAAGGGGGGAGGTATATCATGATTCTTGGTGGTGGAATATGTGCACTGGTGAAGGGATGGGTGTTTGATCATTCTATAACTGAGACTTTAAGCTGAAAGCTTTGTAACTTTCCACATGGTGAATCAATAAAAGAATTAAAAAAAAAGATTTCATTTGTGTTGAAACATTTTATAATTCTTATTGTATCCATCAACTTTGCTGCTTTATTGTAATAACAAAAAACCCTAAGTCAGAGTACTTTTTCTAAGTCTGAGAAAAATTTTAATTAGAAAGTAAAATAAAAGTTAAAGACTATTTTTATAATAAAATTTATATTTACTAAACTTTGACTTTCTAAAATATTAAATCTTTTCCATAATTTACCATCCCATTTACCCATACTTTTTCTAATTATTTTCCTTTATGATATTCTTTCTAGTTTACTTTTCTGTCTTTTCTTTTCAACAAAATTAAAGTTCCATGACTGCAAGATTCCTACATGGTATTTTCTCTAATACAAACTCAATATACAGAAAAGTGCTTAATTAACATTATATTAAAGAGCAGTGCCTGATTCAGAATAGCCCCAGCCACATGCTAAAAGTTCCAAAAACTAATGGTTACATGAATAAGGAAAAATTACATGGTACACAACAACAAATTGTCTCTGTTTATGTAACATGTCTTTCAAGGACTAAAGACATCTCTGTTGTGACATTCTCATTCTAAGACCCAAGCTGATACACAGGTATCAGCTTGGATGCACTGATCTCAATGTAGAGAAGGGAAAAAGGTAATGGACCCTCCAGACATTGCCTATAGCTTCAGCTGGAAGCACGAGTCTCTTCTACTAATATCACCTTGATCAGGCAATAAACTAATCGAGACAATATACCAATGAGGTGAGAACATGTAATTCATACCTAGGGACAGGCAGTGAGTATTTGAGATAATTATACAGTCTCACATTAGACTTCTACTCATTTTTCCATTTTTATAGCAAGAAGGAAAATAGTTACATAAAACCAGCAAAAAAAATAATATCTGTGTATTTATGTTCTCTTGCAAGACTTTGTTACAAAAGAAAGTGATAATGGAATCTAATCTGTAGTTTGGGGGTAACTAGGTGAGAATAATTGCTCCAAAAGAGATCAAAATTAGAAGTAAAATTGAGTTCTTCAGCTTATGCACTCCCACGTGTACTCTCTCCCTTTCTCTCTTGTTGTTATAAGACATTCCATTCAAAGACCATAATTTTTTGCAAATGCAATAACTATCTTATTGCCTATTTTAAATTCTAAGTTGTAGTCTCGGAGCAATATTCAAAATGAGAATTGGTTAGACATGTTATCATTCAATGAGGCATAAGAACCCTCAAATCAAACATACTGCAAAAGTTAATAATAAAAAAATCTTTCTAAATGGCAAAGACAAGAACTATAAACCTCCATGAAAGTTCAAATATTTCACTCAAAGTTCAATAAATTAAAGGAATTTTGAATATCAATAGGGAATAATTAGTGCAGTTGCTAAACATACAATGAATAGATTTCTCGTGGGTCTTAAGGATAAGTAAAGATACTAAGAATGCAGCAAATACTTGTATCCAGCACAAAGTACAGATAATAAACTTGCCTAAAAAATTACTTATTGAATTAACTTTTACATCACAAGTAAAAATTGAACATATATTTGTCAATCATTTGATACAACTTGATGCATGTTTTGGATTAATAGTGGCTATAAATGCCCTTTCATAAATTCATTCACTATTATTTTTGGTAACTTTCAATTTGATATTTCAAAACTTTTTATTATGACTTTTTTCTTCCTTAGTATTTTTAGATTTCCATTGCCCTCTTTTATTTGAACTTTCCCCTGGCACACCAGGAATCAGATTAGAGACTAAGAGCATATAAAATAGGTTCCTTACTCATGAGGAGTCTATAGTCTAATAGCACTACAGATAAGCAAACTAATAATTAATACATTAGTACTTCCATAAAGATATTCTTGTAAGAATACAATGGAGGGGCATCAACTTATCGCAGAGCTGAAAAGAACTCAGATATTGCACATGAACAGGTGGCATAGGAAATTAATGGACACAGTTATCTGTGATTAGTGTCAGGGGTAAGAAATCTTGGGCTAAAGAATATTAGAAGCCATGATTTCCACATAGTCCTCCTACATTTTTGGAATAAAAGCAAACACACCTTTAATACCTATGTTCTTCATTATTTTGGTTGTCAGAGGTGATATTTGAAGAGACAATCATGATGAATGGTTATTTCACTAAAAGCCTGGAAGCAGCCTTTTCATTCTATACAGATCATGCCCTAGATTTATCATTCATCTGAGTTAGAAAATAATAATTATCTGAGTTTTAAATACTATATATGTAGTAGATTAATCAGTAATTTTGACCCGAATTCAATAGACTAGTGGAAGTTGTATTTTAGAATTCTAAATGAAGAATTCTGCTCTGTGGTGAGATCTAATAAAGTTATGAAGCTCTGAAGTTTGTTCAGATTTTATCCCTCAACCTTACATTCTTTCCAAGCATTGGGTGTTTGAATTCTTTTTTTATTTCTGAAGACCTGAGGAAAAAATAAATTAAAAACGCGTATGCCCATTTTAAGGACAATCTAGTGTCTAGAATCTAATTGTATCTGCTCTTTACCAAGGTAAACCTTTCCTCTTGTAGAATTTCTGTCTAAGGTGTTGATGCAGACCCAGATAAATAGTCCCAGGGTTAAGAGGATGACTTTCCTGTATCCCATTGACCTCTAGCACCACTCCTGAGTACAGAATCAAGCTCCTGAATTTCAAAGCGTATGACCCAACAGACACACATACACACATTCACACATATACACATACAGGTCGATGCATAACAAATATATCATATTTCAAAATTATTAACAGTAATGTAGAATTTAAAGCCATTCTTAAATACACTGGAATTGTGGGGGGGGTTATTTGTTTTTTGGGTCACACTTGACGATGCACAGGGGTTACTCCTGGCTCTGCACTCATGAATCTCTTCTAGCGGTGCTCAGGGGACCATATGGGATGCTTGCAATCGAACTTGAGTTGGCCGAGTGCAAGGCAAATGCCCTACCCCCTGTGCTATCACTCCAGCCCTGAATACAGTGGAGTTTTGCATCATCAAGCACAATTGACCTGCTTTATCTTCAAATGTTGGTCAATAAGAAGATAGTCCAATATTCTTTTAGTTTTGTGGATCTAAGTTATTTTAACAAATCAAGAATTTATTACCAGTTATTACAAATCATATCTAATATATAGTCAATAATATAACCACAAATTTTATAAAGACAGTGAAAATCCCTTGTTATTAAAATCTGTTTGTAATTCATTGACAGGGTTAATGTTGAAACTGTGATATTTTAGGTAATCTAAAATAATTCAGGGAAGTCATTAAGTTACAATGTCTTTTTTTTCACTCTCTTAACTATGATTTCCTTCTTTTTTATCAAAGTAAGAAGATACATACAACTATACATGCAGTTTTCTAGTGTAATTTTCCTTTTCTGATACAAAAAGTCCTGTTTTGCCAAACTGTTATTGGAATTGGTTAAATTTACCCCCGATTGTTGTTTGTGGTATGCTGATTAGTTTTGCTAATGAATTAACTAGTGCAACCGACCACTTGCAGAGCTATTCTCTATATAATTAATGTAATTATTTAGCAGTAAACCAGGACAGCATCTTTCTTTTTCTGTGACAAGCATAATTCTTTATTCTCCCATTAGCCAGGTGCCCTGGTCTCTGTAAAACTAGTTATTGACCTGCTCATTTAAGGAGTTTCACTCTAAATGCATTTTCCCTTATTTAACTCAAGTAAGCGTCCATAATTTCTCTTCACCGTATGGGGTTAGCATGTAAAGAGTTCATTGTTCATTTGTTGTGAGCAAAGCAAGGCGTCAGGGAGCTATTCTTAGATAGATGCTCAGGCTCCAGATTTCTGCTTACTTGTCCCTGGTTATAATGATACAGAACCGTATGGGGCTGAGCGAGCATCATGTAAGCGCCATAGGAAATCTGAGGCAATGAATCATGAGCCAGACTCCTGCTGAGGACTGTGTGCCTGAACAGACTACAAATTGATAAAAAAGCAGCTTAAGCAAGTGGCTTTTATATGACAGGAATGCATATATTAGGCATAAGAGAAGGCTATTTGGATAAAACTGTTTGTATATAAAGGACAATAATAACTGCTATACAGACTTAGAGAGCACTGTTTGTGAAGAACAATGCCCATTGGGCCCACATTGACATATTTCGGGCATATCTTCTGCCACCAGTTAATATCCTTCTTTAAAAAAAAAGTAACACAATATTGGATCACCTTGAACAATGATGTATTGTGTCAGGGTACATGCAATGAGAGATAGTGAGATATGACTGGCCAAGCCTAAAGTAAAGATTGGATGTCACAAATTAGAGAAAGTCACTGCCATCATTCATGATCAAGCTTCCCTTTGAAGCTAGAAGAAATTAAAAGACTTTAAAAATTACACAGGAAAGTTGTGTATATAATACTTTCAGGTCCTTCTTCTCTTCCCCTGCCCTACATATTTTTCAAGTAGTAGGTGTTTTTGGTTAAACCTGACCTCTCTATATAGATGCATAAACGTGCTATTGAAAAAATAAGCCATAACACCTCCACCTTAGAGAAATCTTGTTAAAGTTTTATTAAGTTTTTATGTTTAAATAATGATACTTTAATATATCTTTATCTTGACTTCAATTACCAGAATCTGTTTAAGAGTAACTTGGCTTGACAGGCCAGGAATTTTGAGATAAAGGAAAGACAAATTAGGAGTGGTCTATTGGGGACAACAAGATTATAGTGGAATGTTTATGGTATGAAGAGAGCAAAAGCAGAATCTATTGTTTTTTTCTTTCAAATCTGTTCATTATACATATATGTGTATATATATCTGATATATACACATATATATGATAAATGAGAAGAGTTATGCAAATATGTATATACATATACATAAACATGTTTACATTTGTCCCCATGCATGCTCTTTTGACTTTGAAATATAATTTTAGATAAAGACAAAAATAATATTTTTTTTTACAATAGCAAGAATATTTCAGGCCACCAACTGGTCCAATAACCAAACACTCAATTAAGAATATTACCAAGGAAGAATGGGCTAAACAAGAAATCAACTTAGCAGCAAATTGTAGTAGACATGTTTTGAATTATTTGTAGAGCTGTTCTCTTGTGTGTTTGACGAACATGTGGTGTTATTGGCGATTCTAAACAAAATAAAGTTGCAATTAAGTAAAAGTAAGCAGTACCTCGTCATGTTCTAATCACAAAAACTGAGCTCCAGATCTCAGTGGTCTGAAAGCAAACCTCTTTTGCTGATGTCTTTCAAAAACAGTAATGAAGGGGCCAAGGCAATAGTACAGTAGGGCAGGATACTTGCTTTGAGTGCAGCTCACCAGGTTCAATCCCCAGCTTCTCATATTGTTCCTGATCCCTGCTAGGAGTGATACTGAGCACTACTGGTGTGGACCCCTAGTCCCAAGCCACCCCCCAAAAAAAGGGAGCACTTACCTTGCCACCACAGACCCAGGTTCCATTCCCTATATTCCATATGGTCCCCAAGAACCACCAGCCGTGAATCCTAAATACGGAGCCAGGAGTAACCCCTGAGGACTGCTTTATGTAATCCAAAAATCTGAAAACAAAAGCAGTAATTTAAAGCTTCAGAAATAATATGCATGTCCTTCAAAATTTCAAGATATTAATTGTAACCACTAAAAGGAATATACTTTGCCACTGTACTTGCCAAAGTCGGCATACAAGATGTTCAATAAATACTTTCGGAAAACATTTTAAGTTATAAATGTGTTCATTGACTTTATTTAATAGAATAGAATGTGAAAAGATTCAGAGAATCTTAGCTGAGTAAAAACTAAAGGCTATACATTTTCAGAATGCTTTCAATGTCATTTAACACAGATATTTTTCATTTAGATGTGACCTACTGTATTCTTTTTCTACCTTTTCTTGGAAGCATCTTAAGTATACTCAGATAATTAATTTTTTTAAGTAAGCCATTCATATTTAGGTATTACATCTACTTAGAATTACTTTTTATAAATTATGTAAGGAAGAGATATAATAAGTCCTAATGTGTAATGCCACATCTGAATATGATAATTTTCTACAACTACATTGCTATTACATATAGTGGCAGAAATCTGCTTTTGGGCAACATATTTTGTTTTCTGAAAAATTTTTCTACTCTGATATCACAATATTTTAACCATAGATTTATGGTAATAGTACTGAGGTTTGAAATTACATGTTCCACCTTGAACTTCCTCAAAATTTTATTCAGTAACATTGGCCTTTCACCATTCACATAACTTTTAGGATAAACTCATCAAATTTCATGAAAAATTTTCTTTATAAAAATATATATTTACATTTTTAATATATTAAATTAGGAAATTTAATGTGTTAGTTTAATATATTAATTTAATATATTAATTAGGAAAATGAAAATGTTTTAATATGGAGTCTTTATTTCCATAAACACAATAAATTGCTTCATCTGTTTTAAGTTTGCTATGTATTCCAATGCAGTTTTGTATTTTCTGTATGATGGTTAATTATCTTTTGTGAAATATAAGATTATGTTTATTTCACATTTTGGGCTCTTTTTAAGTGACAATTTTGGCCTTACATTTTCTTTTTTATTTTTGTATATTGAATTTGTGTTCAGAAAACTTGCTTAATGCCCTTACTGATTCGGTAAATGATCTTCATTTGTAAAGTACTATGATGTCCTATGTAAGCAATCATATGATTTCCAAATAAGATAATGTGATTATTACCTTATATAATTATATTATATAATAGTTATATTTCTTATTTTTATATCCACATGTTTGTTTTCTGTTTTGTTTTTTGCTTTGCTTTAGGGCTATACCCAGCAATGCTCAGGACTTACTCCTGGCTATGAGGTCAGGATCCACTTCTGGTAGGCTCCTGGGACCATAAGTATTGCAGAGGATCAATCAGATGGGCTTCATGAAAGGCAAAATGTACCATACTGTAGGATAACATTGGTTTGTCCTTTCTATCTTGCCACGGGGAGCTTAGGTTTGGTTCATCCCATCATTGTGTTTCCATTCCTCTGTGTTTATCTATAACCTCTTTCTTCCTGCTCTGCTTCTCCAATCAATCACCTTTATCTCCTAATCAGATTCTGCTAACTTGTAAATATTGCTTTTCTCCTCTCCTTAAGTCCTTTGCATAATTAATTCAGAGTAATGTCCTTTTTGTATAGACACAGGAAGACGGTTAATGCTATGGCTTTTATAATTTAGGAGTTAATTGACTCCAAATGATATTCACTCATGGGCTTAAGCCTCAGTTGCCTTTACTTCCTACTACCCCAAAAGCAGGGTCCAATGAGGGACTGAGTAGACCCGTGGCAAGCTGTGAGCTGCCTTGGCATTGAAATGAGCCATGCCAAAGTGCCATAATACTTAACTCTAAGTTAAGAGCATGGTCATGGACAAATTCTGTCATAATCCAAAAACTATATTAGGACCCTGCTAGGGTTAAGAAAGATTATTCTGGCCTGAGCACTGTAGTCTGAGATCTATAGCGAGATGTCCCCGGGAGAGCCACCCTACAAGCTTAGTGTGTCTCTTACTGTGTCCATACAAAATAACTAATATTAAGAAGTAGAATTAAGATGTTAATTAAGTTATTGGACAAAGGAGAGGAGAAACACCGCTAGGTGATATTCACCCTTGAGCCTGATCTCCTGGCTGAAGGGGATCAGGAGGGCTTTGATATGCTGATTGTGCTATCTGACTTAGGTGTGTGATTACTACCTAGAATGCTGGGAGTTGGAGAGAGACTAGAGGGAGACCAAGGGGGCAACTCAGAGCACAGAGAGTTGAGCAAGGGAGATCGGAGGAGACGGGAATGGGGAGTGTAGTGAGATTGGAACAGGCGCATGGGGAGAATGGAATAAATGGCAACTGATCACCAACCAGCTGGCCCTTGTTCCTTCCTTCACCCACCCATGGCATTGGCCGTCCCGGGTGAGAAGTGGCGAGAGACCACTGAAGGATCACCAAACAGGCGGCGAGAGAGAGCCGAGGGGTTCCTGGTCCCTTGGTAGATTGCACACTGTCCTATCTCTCTGACCCAACCCCCACTGATTTTTAATCTTTATCTTTGTTTCAGTTAATTATATCAAACTTCATGTAATCATAAGAAATAAACTTATTTTAATAATTTCCCCATAAAACCAACTTTTTGTATGTGTTCCCTACATTTTGTTTTTCTACTTCAATAGTTTCTACTCGTACAGTATTACACATCAAATACCCTATTTTTCAAATTGCTTAATTAATAGTCTTATTTGTTGATTTTGAATCTTTATCTTCTTTGACATTTGCAAATTAAAATCTCCCTATAAATGATTTTAGTACAGATATTTGATAGTTAATCTTTTTATTTTCAGTTGTTTCTAAAACAGGTAATCTTTGTTGCATTTTTTGACCTATGAACTACTTAAAATTTTTAAGTTAAATTTTCATACTATTATTTTTGCATTGTGGCTGATTTAATTTATGATGCAATGACTGGTGGTTTCCATTTGTTATTGATCTAAATAATGATGTGATTAGTTATTAATACTATAATTGGAGGCTATAATGTCTTATCTATTGCTTGCTATAAGAGATATACGAGATATGATTTCAACTTGTGGTCTATTTTTATATTTCTGGTTTGGGGGCCAAACTCAGCCGTACTTGGGGCTTACTCCTAACTTTTCATTCAGGAATCAGTATTAATGTTGCTGACTACAGCTAAAGAAAGAGCCCTACCCATTATACTAATGCTCCAGTCTCCTATTGTGTCTATTATTATGTGCTCTGTTTGCATTTAAGATAGTCAGCATAACTAGGCTAATCTTGCATCTTTATAGTTATTAATGTATTTTCTTTGTAGTCTACTACGTACTATGAGTATTTCTTCAATTTAACGAGTGTAGATTAATCAATGGCTCCTTGTAATTCTATCAGTTGTTTTCCCACTATAGTTGAGGTTACTTAATCGTTATTGAAAAGTTTAGAATGTCCATATTTCTTTGGTAACTTGTTTCTTTTTTATTACATTTTAAGTCTTTCGCAATAAATAATATATTTAACTGTATTTGGTATTGATAGAGCTACCACAGATTTTCTTTACTTTTTATTAATTCATTTTTAGTTTACTCATTTAACATTGGTTTACAATAATGTAAATGTTTACCTTTTACAAATACAATGTTACCATAACACAACCACCACCAAAGAGCTAATATCCCTCAATAAGACCATTACCCCTAACCCATCCTCAGTTCTATTGTCAGCATCTAAGGGCTTGTTTTCATTGACCATTTTCTATCGCCTTGCTTTATTTTTCTATGTACACATAAGAGTGAGATAATCGGACCTTTGTTTTCTTCCCCTGACTTATTTGCTCAGCATAACATCCCCCAGCTGCATCATGTTATAGCAAAGAAATGTGCAATATAGCCCATTGTCCTGATCCATTCATCTGTCTTGTGTACTTGGTTGTTTCCAGATGTTGAATTTTGCTAATAGTGCCGTAATAAACATGGGTGTGCATGTACCTTTTTGAATTCATATTTTTGTATTCTTGGGATAAGTAGCAAATAATGGAATTTCTGGATCAGGTAGTAGCTTTATTTTTAATTCTTTGTAAAGTCGTCTTACTGTATTCCATAGAGGCTGATCCAGTTTACATTTCCACTAACAGTGAATGAGTTTTCCTTTCTGTCATATCCCTGCTAGCACTTGTTTCTCCTTTCTCTCTCTCTCTCTCTCTCTCTCTCTCTCTCTCTCTCCATACACACATATATTAATATTTTATATACTTACATCATGTATCTATATATACATATATTATAATAATATATAGGCTATTCTCACTGCTAAGAGGTGATTTGTAGCCTTGATTTGCATTTCCCAAATAATAAGTAATACAGAGCATGCATTTTTTTTCATGTATCTGCTTTTTTCATGGATGTGTCCTTTAGAAAAATAGATGCTGAGCTCTTCTGCCCATTTTTATGGGTTTGATTATTCTTGATTTTTATTATATCTTTATATATTTTAGGTATTAGTCTTTTAAAAGATGCAACCATCTTTTGCAAGGAACAAGCTATTCAATTTGATGTAATACCATTTATTTCTTTATGCTTCTTATGTTCACTAAATCACTAGGACTGAAATTTAAGTTTATTTTTTATGAATGCTTTTTGTAACTCAATTTTAGAAATAAAATTTTTAAGTTAAAATTTTAACGCACCCTGGTTTCCAAACTTATCCATAGTTTCAGGCATACAAATGTTCCAACACAAATCCCACCACCATTAGCTTCCTTCCATCAATGTCCCCAGGTTCCCTTCCACCCTCCTGTCTGCCTTTTTGACAGACACATTTTAAGTTTGGTTGCTTTACACCAATGACAACATCTACTAACATAGTTTTTATCTTTTAATACAGTCGACATTTGCTTGCTCTTCAAGCCTGTGTTCTCCTTTTTAATCTCTTCATCTCACTTGCTTGTCACTGTGCCACATGCTTGCAGGTGCTTTCCATGCTGGAGAAGCTTGTGTTCTCTCCTAAATATGAATTTTCTCTTTCTCTCTTCTCACATCTCTCTAAATAAGTTTCGTTCAGTGAAAACTATCTTGATTCACTATTTTACCTCCTCCTGAAAGTCTTTTCAGCAAGGGTGTGAGGGGCAGGCGGCAGACCCAGAACGCCAGTGCTGAGGCTACAGCTGCCTTGCAATTCCTCCACTGAGCAATCCCTCCCTCCAGCCTGCGCCCATGGTTCCCCGAGAAGAGTGGCAGCAGGGATCCTCTCCCACGGGGTGCACAGCGAGTGGATCCAGGCACAGCTTGACCGCTGCCTCTGGGCTGGCTGGACAGTGAACTCCTGTGTCACTGACACACACGCAGCAAACCAGTCTGCCTGGCATTTCGCTGAGTGCTGGTGGCCGTGGTGGGCCTAGCAGAGATGGTGACACTCTTGTCCCAAATCGACTTCCTTTGCTCCCCACTTTACAGAGCCACTGGCAACAGTTTCAGTCTTGGTTTCCCCACACTGCAGACATGTCTTAGACCCATGTCCCTTTCCTTTCTGTCTGTCTCACTAGTAATAACAGTAGCCATAAGATCGCAGCTGGTGTTTGAGAGAGAACAGCGGCCTTGGGGGGGCAATACATATACATATACATATACATATACATATACATATACATATACATATATATTTACTATATATGTATTTTGACTATATAGTCAATATTAATAAACAGATTTTTTCAAAAATAATTATCTAAAATGTTAAACAAGTATCTTATAGATACACTGTAATACAAATGAAATATTATTAAAACAATAATTAATGAAATTTCATTCAGGCTTTGGCCTAAATATGTTTAATCTTTCTTCTGTTATGTTTGTTTCCTTTAATTAAAGAACTGGCACATTGATTATAACCCATATAAATTCACGTTATTAAACAAAAAGTTATAGTCCAGCAATGTGGTTTAGGATTGGGGCTGAGAGTTTTAGATAACATTCCATGTAAAGGTTGACCACGCTGAAAAGACTGTCACTTATTTGGAATGGAAGCTTTGGTTACAGGGTATCAATTACTGGAGACTCATCTACAATGCTGAGAATCAATCAACCATCCCTCATGAAGGTCCCCAATTAAAACTCTGAATACTAGATAGCAGGTGAGCTTCTGGGCCTGGCAATACTACATACATACATATCTCTATGTATAACATTGTATCTTGATATCATAAATATTAACTCTACAGGGAAAAGACAAAGTCCATTCCCTGTTTGTTCCTTTTCTGATCTCAGTCCTTACCTTCATCTTTGGCTGATATCTTCACTCCCTGGAATAACCACAGTGTGCCAGATTTCAGTGATATGTGAAAGTACTTTTGCAAACTTATTGAAATTGAGGGTGGTTTGAGGAATACATATGATATGGAATGGTTTCAGCAACGAGCACAGGCTTGAATGAATGGTGTTCCCTCTCAGTATTTAGTTTATTAAACCTAAGCAAATATCTATAAAGTGAATAGTGGAATCTTGGAAAACTAGAGAAAAATGTCTGAGAAGTCATAAAGCTCTAAGGGTGTATCTAGAAATTAAGGAAAGAAAGTTGCTCTAGAAAAATAAACAGCAGAGGCAAAGATAAGAAATCAGAATTATCACATTTTATTAATCAAATACATAGCAAATTACCACAAAACTAAGGCAAATATCAACTGAATTATGGCTACCCTTAATTACAAGATGGATACTCATGTTAGAGGTGTTTAAACTACCTTAGAATGAATAAAAGATAGCTGGCTTTTTTAGAAAGTGCTGCTAAACTAAGTATCACCAATATGTTTTGTATTTTATGACTAGTAGTAAAGGGAAAAATACAGATGGGAGGGGCAACAACAAATGATATTAGGGAAGTAACTTAGAGACAGACTGAAATTTAGATGAAATGTCAAATATTTACTGTGTGCCATTCCTAGATAGGAATATTATATAAAGTATGTCTTTCAATGGCTATAATAACTTGAAGGCACATTATATATAGAAAAACTGAAATTCAGAGAAATGATAAAAATTCCAAAGGTCAAAGATCTATTAAATTGGTAGGTTGAGACTTTAAAGGTTTTCTGAATCTAAAAAAATGTATCTTGAATATTAAGACTTTACCTGCAGCAGAGCCGATAAGGAATAACACACTAGTATTTTTCTTAAGGAATAAAACTCAAGTAGCACTGAACCAGACTGGTAACCAAGAGGGAGGAAAGCTTTTTCATGAATTTGAACTCTGATTTTGTGGTCATGAGCAGAAAGATACAGATTAGATGCAAATAGGAAGACTCAGGTAGCAAAAGAAATAGGTAACAAAATTCTAGATTGGAAATTTATGACTATGAGAGGCACAACTCATTTTGAAGGAAGGAAAATTAGAAATTCAAATTCAAAATTATTTTAGACTTCAGTTGCTTGAAGAATATTTCGGTTATACCAGTGCCAATGATCAAACCCACCTTGGTCTTGTGCAAGGCAAGCACATTCACTGTCATACTAATGCTTAAACCCTGAGTGCTTTTGATTTTAAAGTGTCAGTTGGTATTACTCATGATATTTTTGCTTCCCATTCTAGTCATTATTGTGGTGGTGTCTGGGGTCACACACACACATAACTGTCTGTGGTACTGGTACTCTTTACTGTCATGCTTGCTAGGGGTTACCAATTTCGTTGTGATGGTCACACAATCAGCCATTGTGCTCTCCAGGAACCACATACATTTTTATGGCAGTGTTGCACACGTGTCCTCACCAAGGGTAATACTCTGCCCATAATTTTAATTGTGTTGCTGACAGAGATTACATGCCTTGACTTCAGTGAATGAACATACCTGTCTCTGTGGGCCAGAGAGGGCACACTTTTGCTGTGGTGCCAGGAATCCTAAACAGAAGAACTATCGGACTGTGCAACAAAAAGTAGAGCTAAAAATTGAACTCAGAGTCTTGTATTTGCAATGTAGGTATTTTACTACTGAGTGATGCCCCAGGTTTCCCACTCATGATGCATCTGTCAGCTGTCATCTAGGGCATTTGCCTTGCGCACAGCCAACTCGGGTTAGATTCCCAGAATCCTATATGGTCCCCGAGCACCACCAGGAGTAATTCCTGAGTGCAGAGCCAGGAGTAACCCATTGGGCATCGCCAGGTGTGACCCAAAAATGCAAAAAAAAAAGATACTGAGTGAAAGAATGAGAGGACTCATCAGATCCAATCAGACTCCCATGCTATTACTGTTGTCCTGTTGCATTGGGGAAAACCAGTTCATGGACAATCAGACTTAAGGGAAGGGAACATGTTTTTTACACTTGATAGGAGAATCATTGACATAGTGCAAAATGATACAGTGATAAGTAATTGTGCCTGATTTTGTAAATGACCACAGAGAACAAATGAGGAAATAAGAACAACAATATCACCTATTTTTGCCAATATAATGAGAAAATATACACTATCTTTATAGAAAGGAGACATAGGGTAAGACATTGCATAAGCAGAGTAAAGGGTGTTTTTTTTTCTTTTTTAATTGAATCACCATGAGATATAGAGTTACAAAGCTGTTCATGGTTGGGTTTCAGTCATGCAATGCTCCAAAATCCATCCCTTCATCAGTGTATGTTTCCCGCCACCAATGTTCCCAGTTTCCCTCCCACCACCCTCCCTCCCAGTCTATATTAATGGCAGGCTCTCTCTCTCTCTCTCTCTCTCTCTCTCTCTCTCTCTCTCTCTCTCTCTCTCTCTCTCTCTCTCTCTCTCCTCCTTTTGGCCTTTATGTTTAAGCAGAGTAAAGCTTGCCTTTTTGTTTGTTTTGTATCTCCAACTGCTTTTTGGTCTCAAGCTCATCATCAGCATTAATTTCTTTCAGTCACAAGTCATGGCAAATTCATCCCTAAGTTTGGAAATGCCTAAACATGAATGATGATTTGAAGACAGAAATCAGAATGAAACATTATATCTGATCTGGTAAGATTTGTTTCTGTGGAATGCTATTTTCCAAGAAACAACTGGAGTAATCTTTCTAAACTGCCTTTTCTACTGTTACTTTTCTACTGTTCCTGAGAGAAACAGACATCAAAGCAGAAGTTAAGTACAAGGAAATAATCAAGGAAACACTCAACCTAAGATTTTCTACATGCAATTCAATAAATTATCACAGGCACATAAATAATGTTCCATCAGTCTTGAAGAACATTTCCATTTGATCATGGCAAGCATGTTGAACTAGCTTTAGGCACACAACTCATCTGCTGCTAAGTTTTGATTTTTCAGAACACTATGAAAAGGGCAATAACACAGCATCCGAGGGGAGTTTTAGAACAACAAGAACCAGTTCTTTCTTTGTGCCACTGGTTAGTTATACAGCAAAGTGCCGTGTTTATGTTCTCACTATAAAGCAACACTTTGAGTTAAAAAGATTTCATGATATTTACTGAGACACAATTGAATGGTATTCACTAAAAATTAATAATTACATCAAGAAATTAAAATTTTTCATATGAACTAACACTAGTCTTCCAAATGCAACAACAAGAAAAAAAGGATGAATTCTTTTAGGTGCTATGAATAAATGGGTTGGGCTTTGTGCTACAATATTTAACAAGCAGAAGGAAATGTCTCAATATGCCTTTATATTTTAAGTGTTAATATTTATCAGTGACAGATGATTGACTTTAATTTTCTAATAAATAACAAACCAGGTGGAGTCTGGTGTATTTTTCACAAATATTATTCAAGGCCAATGAAGCTGCCGTTTATTTGACTTGGGAGACTTTGTATGCACAGGCAATAGTAGAACATACTTCCAGGGACTGGAGCTGTCACTGTCATTGTCATCCCATTGCTCATCGATTTGCTCGAGCAGGCTCCAGTAACATCTCCCTTGTGAGACTTGTTGTTACTGTTTTTGGTATATCAAATACACCATGGGTAGCTTGTCAGGCTCTGCCATGCGGGCGAGATACTCTCAGTAGCTTCCCGGGCTCTCCGAGAGGGACGGAGGAATCGAACCTAGGTCAGCTACATGCAAGGCAAACGCCCTGCTATTGTGCTATCACTTCAGCCCAATTGGAGCTCATTTCCCACATACATAGTACTCTCAACACTGGAGAAAAGCCTGGCACTATCTCATGCTACTGAGATGCTACTGAAGCTCTGAGGTGTAGAAAAGTTCATCTGAGATGTTTTAGCAAATAGAAAACTGCTGGGAAAATGTTTCTCTTGTTCACTGGTCCTGTTGAATTCATAACACTTAAACACCTGTGTCCATCAAATAGAACACACAAGATCACAGCTAGAGCTGTTCTTGACTTTGCAATTTCATTGACTGACAGTTTAATATCTATTTATTTTCACATCTGACACCAGTAAAGACAGGCTGGCATCATGAATGTCAAGACATTATGCTGACAACTGTATTTTTTCTTCATCGTTTGGGGGTGAGGGCTGTGCGTGAAGGTTCAACATTCCCAAGGAAAGTGTTCTTTTCAAGCATGCTACTCCAATAAAGACCAAATTATAGTTCAGATATAATTGGCAGTGACTATTGATAGGTTACCTGTACATGTTTATATAGGAGTGGGTACATTCAATTTGATATTTACTAGTAAACTAACTGTTGCTGTTATACTCTTGAATGAAATGTGTAATTATACTATTTAAACAGCTGAAACAGCTGCCATTACTGTGAACTTTGTAAACAGTGTTTTCCATGCTAAAATTGAATGTTTAGAATATGGTCCCTTATTTTCAGCAGCTCTTGTTTAGTCTCTGAAATATAAACAAGAGGTCTAACTCCATCCCAGTCCTATAACATGAGAACAACACCCTAAGAAGTACTCGGAAAATAAGAAGCAGTCACAAAATGAAAGTGAGTTAGAGGTTTAAAACCTGGAGCAAGACCCTGGGTGGTTCAAAATTAAGCACAAATCAAAGACATAAACTTTACATTAGACACTGTGTAAAATAGACTTTGTTTCTATATGCTGAAGCTGATTAGGATAAAGTCATTTGCCTCTCTCTTTTAAGGCTTCTATCTAAACAGAAAAAATTCAGTTTCACTGTACCTCTATGGGTGGCTGGGGAAATATTACTCTGATGCTGAAATCACTGAATTTATCCGTTTGCTTTCGTGGGAATTTTCACCTGGCTGTAGGTAAGTTCTGATCATTCATAGAACTGGTTACTGTGTGATCATTAAGGCGTGGCCTAATAATTGGGCAGTATTGAATGGACCAACTTTATGGCCTTTATTATTTAGGATTCAAGTAGACTACTATATCAGACAATTCTCCTCTCTTATATCATTTTGTCAACTCCTCTAAGAAAGAAACATGCTCTCTAAACTGAAATTTTGTTCAGAATATATTTATTTACAGAAATTTGGCCTGAGATTGATTGTGAATTTCCACAAAATCATATTAATTTTAGTTCTTAGCAATTACAGTATAATTAGTGTTATTGATGTAGAAGCCTCATAAATAAATATATTGTAGCCACATATGGGTTTTTTTTTGTTTGTTTGTTCCCCATTTCATGTTTGTTTAGGCTTCATTTATGTCTGAAATTAGGCCTGGGTGTTTCAGCTTTTTCTACTGAGGAATCATACAGAGAGAGATAAAGAAAAGAAATGCATCAGAACTTTTTCTTCTCATTCGCTGAGTCCATCTCAATGGCAAATTCCTATGAGTTCAATACTGACTTCCCTAACCCAAACATTCCCATTGCTCACATCCGCAATCTAAAATTTTTGTATTTCTATTACTCTCAATTTTTTATTGGCCCCTCTAACATTATGACCTCAAAACAAATATTCTTTGGCCCTTTCTCTAATAATTTTAGTAGTGTTATTACTAAAAACAAATAAAAGCTAGTCCAACTTTTATTTCATATCCCCTCTAATGTACATTTTTTGTGATTACTATTGTAGTTGAGGTAGCATGGTTACAATAGTGCTAGTTTCCATGGTTTTGATACATAAATTTACTGGAACTTCACTGCCCCCAAAGTGACCAAAACACTCCACCACTGTCTCCGTGTCTCCTCTAGTCCCCCTCTTCATCTCCCATCCCCTTATTACTCAGGCATCTCACTTATGAAACCAAAGTTATGTTTTTCAGCTATTTAGATTTATAAGGTTAACCATATTTAGAAACAGAGCATCTAGGTTTGACTCTGAGCTCCACCATGAATTTATGTGTCCTCGAGAAAATATTTATTTCTAAAATAAACATGATAAGAATTTACAAATTATGAAAATACTTAAGGATAGCACAGTGGGTAAGGCATTTGCATTGCACAGTCAACCCGTGTTTGATTCCTCCACCCCTCTTGGAGAGCCCGGCAAGCTACCGAGAGTATCTTACCCGCACAGCAGATCCTGGCAAGCTACCCATGGCGTATTTGATATGCCAAAAACAGTAACAACAAGTCTCATGATGGAGACGTTACTGGTGCCCGCTTGAGCAAGTCAATGAACAACGGTAGGACAGTGACAGCAACAGTGACAGTGAAAATACTAAACAAATATGTGTCAGACACTTTTGTGTGTATGACGAGACAACAATGTAAGCAAATCCATCCAGGTCCTTCCCTTACATGCCTTACAGACTAAAATTACCTACCATAAAGGATTAGTTAGAAAATATATATGAAAGTTGGTTATAAACTGCAACATATATCTATATTTTCTACAGCAAAAAGAAAATAATTGTTGATATGCCAAAAACAGTAACAACAAGTCTCACAATGGAGACATTACTGGTGCCCACTCAAGCAAATTGATGAACAACGGGACGACAGTGCTCTAGTGTTACTTATTTATCTGTCTATTCTGAAATCACCTTGTGATCTTAAAAGGGTTAAGTGGAGATTTGGGTCAGACCCAGTGGTGCTCAGGATATACTTCCAGGTCTTGGCTAAGAAGTTATTCTGGGCAATGTTTTGAGGTTCTGGTGGTGCTAGGGTCCATGTGGTGCTGGGGATTGTTCCTTATATGTAGAGTAGTTATATGTAAGAAAAGAATCTTAACCTCAATCCTCTCTGTCTCAAGGCTTAAGTTTTTTAATTGATGAGAAGATGTGCAGAGGAGACATAAAATATCTATAAGATATGTGGAATAAATAAGATAGTAATAGGGAAGCTTAGGAAGAGGAAAATGGAGATAAGCAGAGAAAATAGAAATGGTCAAATTGACAACTGGAAGTATACACACAGAATAAAGTAAACCCTAGTATCTGTGGAAAATTGATTCCAGGACCTTGTTGAATACCAAAAACCATAATTACTAAAATCCCTGATATAAATTGGCATGGTATTTGCATAGCACCTATGAATTGTAATTCATTTCTAGATGACTTATCATACTTAACACTATATAAATATTATGTAAACAGTTGTTATACTGTTTAGGGAATAATGCCAAGGAATAAAAAAAGTCCTACTTATTTAGTGCATAGAAAATCAATATCCAGTCCAGACTGGAGCCATAGCACAGCAGTCAGGGCGTTTGTTTGCCTTGCACACAGCCGACCTAGGTTTGATTCCTCTGTCCCTCTCAGAGAGACTGGCAAGCTACCGAGACTATCCCACCTGCAAGGCAGAGCCTAGCAAGCTCCCCGTGGCATATTCTATATGCCAAAAGCAGTAACAACAAGTCTCACAATGGAGACGTTACTGGTGCCTGCTAGAGCAAATCAATGAGCAATGGGACGACTGTGCTACAGTGCTACTGTATTATACTATTTTGCAAAGCCAGGGAAAGCAGGGGCCAGCAGGGCTGTCAATGGTTGGAAATTACCACAAGAACGTGAGGGGTGGAATGACTCCTGAGCACTGTCAGGTATGGTCCAAAACAGCTCTTCTCACCAATAAAAATAATAAAATTAATTAAAAATAAATAGTATATAGGAAGTTCTGAGATACCCCAATAACTTCAGAATGTTTCACTTGTTAATTACTTGTCTCAAATATGATCATTGTCCAGAAATATAACATTCTTTTAGAATGTTTCAAATGATTATTATCCAGATCTCAAAAATAATCAACAAAACCTGTGTTTTAAGTAATTTAACTTGTGATTTGTTTTGATGATGGCTTCAGATAAGATATAAAGATAACATGGTCCATTCAAGCCACTAAATAGTAAGCATAACAAGAACTAGTACTTCAAATTAACCCTGTACTTGTGTACTTGTTCTGTAATTAGCAGCTGGATGACAGGATCAGATAAAAAAAAAAAAACTGCTGGCAAGTGATCTCCATCTAGATTTCAGTATCTTTTGAGAGTAAACAAATTGCATATTTAACTTGATAAACTTTTTTTTAAGTTATTTTCAAATTGAAATTATGAAGGTTTGGGTGGGAGTGGTCTCTGAGACAACGGTGAAGGAAATCTGACACTGGTGAGGGTGTGGTGTTGGAACACTGTGCATGAAGCCCTACATTAGCAGTGTTGCAATTCATGGTGCTTCAAAAACACATATAATCACTGTCACTGTCATCCCACTGTTCATCAATTTGCTGAGCAGGCACCAGTAACATCTCCTTTGTGAGATTTGTTGTTACTGTTTTTGGCATATTGAATACGCCACGGGTAGCTTGCCAGGCTCTGCTGTGCGGGCGAGATACTCACGGTAGCTCGGTATCTTGCCGGGCTCTCTGAGAGGGATGGAGGAACTGAACCAGGGTCGGCCACATTCAGGGTGAATGCCCTACCCGCTGTGCTATTGCTCCAGTCCAACACATAATAAAAAATAAAATTTTAAAAATGTTTTTTTAGTTAGCATTATTTTATCATATTCCCTAGCCACTATTAGTTATGTGGGATTTATTGTCACTGCACTGCTTTCACTTTCAGATTTGATGTGAAGGAATAAGAAAGGTAAAGCATTGTGTAGGATTTTAAATTTCCAACATTCAGGGAAAGACTAAACTGTAGTGATATCTGCCATTTGGTATAAAAGGAATCTTTGACTATGAAGCAATTTAAAATCCTCCTTTCTAAAAAATATTTTATAAGAAAGAACATTTATCTCCAACTTATGTTAGAGATTGACAGAAAAGCAAGCATTTAAATACAGTAGCCAGATAGTAACCAGAAATACTTAGGCATTACATTTTTATTCTCTTATATAATATAATCTTTAATTCTATCTTTATTATTGTCAGATATAAGTGTTGCCTTTCTAGGATATGTTTTTAATAAAGTAGGCTTGTCTCTTTGTCTGAGCACTAATCACAGAATATTATGTGTAAGACAGTAAAATGCCAAAGACATTTTCCCTCCATAAAATAACACATATGCTTAACTTTTAGCCGAAAGTTAACCAGAACTATTCATATACGTAGAAGTGTTCATATTTCCACCTCTAAATAAAAATGAGTGCTGTTTCTGAAAGGTAAAAGTAACAGAGGAATCTAGCTTATTATTATTATTATTATTATTATTATTTTTGCTTTTTTGGGTCACAGTCGGTGATGCTCAGGGGCTACTCCTGGCTTTGCATTCAGGAATTTCTCCTGACAGTGCTCGGGGGACCATATGAGATGCTGGGAATTGAATCGGGTCGGCAGAGTGCAAGGCAAACACCCTACCTACTGTACTATCGCTCCAGCCTAGGAATCTAGGTTATCTTATTTTTTAAATCTTTGTTCAAAACTTTGTCCTGATTATCCTGTTGCAGCTCTACAAGGAACATTAAAGAAGTAATACCTTTCTTTTTCAGTTACCAAAGAAGTTGAATTTCACGTTGTGAGCTTTTTTGGTTGGTTTTGTGTTTGTTTGTTTGCTTGCTTGTTTTAATTTGGTTTGGTTTGGTTCAGTTTTCAGTTTAGATTTTTGTCCACACCTAGTGGTTTTTATGAGATTTTACCAGGCTAGGGCTCAGGGATAAATTTTACTGGGGTGGTCTGGTGCTGGGGGTGGAGTCTGGGCCACATAGATGCAAAGCATGAGATCCAGCATGTTGTGTTGTTTCACTCAAACCTTTAACTAGTTTAACTTCATTTCCTTAGTTTGACAATGATGAATGAGAATTTGATGCATTTGCATCTCTTCCCATTTTCTCTTTGATTCTACAAAAGATTTAAAACATTATTCTTGGGTCTCTCTAATGACCAGCCTTGCAACTTCAAACAGTATCATTAACTTGCTTTTTCTTTTTAATAGCACTGCTTGATTTCAGACTTTTCAGACTGTTTTCAGACTTCTGAAACTACGGCAGTAAACTTTATGTGGTTTCTACCACATCTCCATAATTCCTTTCTGAACAGCTCCCTTAACGTCTTCATTTCTACATTGTCTAGATGAATTTCATTTAGATTCTGTTTTTATCCATAAGAAATTCCTTTGCTATTTGTCTGTAGATGAGTCTAATGAAAACCATTCATCATCATTTATATCATAGCTATGTAAATATTGTTCATTTCATAGTCAAGGAATTTTCATCCCAAAGATGTAATGATATAAATTCTATGGCACAGGTGAATTTTTTGGAGAGTCAACTTTGAATGGACGCTCTTTTTTTTTTACATTCCCACATGTCTTCACTTAGACTTTCATTTGCTCAATCAATAAATATTCAGTAGGCATCTGTTGTAGATGCTAGAGGCTGAACAGTTAATAAGACATGGGCTTTGCTTTCATGGAGTTTATATTGTACTGTGGGGGAATGAATAAGACAATGAAAAAAGTACACAATAATTGTATCAGCATGGTAAGCAGTGGTAAGAGTTTTAGAGAAAAGAAATATCATAAAGGATAAGAGAATAACAAAAATTTCTAGAAAATAATAGTATGGTCAAGTAAGACATTGTGACAAAGAATATATTTGAAGACAGACTTGATAGCAGTGGAGGAAAATGTCACAAATGTCACATGTATATCAGTGGAAGAGGAGAAAAAAAGAAAAAGAACATAAGCTCCTGGGAAGACAAAGTGATACGTGTTCTCTAGAAGCCAACTAAAATGTTCTTTTGTCTAGTATAAAGAGAAATAAAAGGGGTTATGTTACCTGTAGAAATGAGACCAGACTCATAATTGAACTCTAAAACAAATTGCACCTTATGAATTCAAAGTGAGATGGGAAGCAAGAGATGTTCCATACCACTAAGTAACTTCATCTAATTTATGTTAGAAAGTAGTTGCAGAGGTAAAAGTCACTAATCACTGTTCTATTCTGTATCCCGTGAGCCACCATGAGTTATCCCTAAGCACAGATCCAGGTGTAAGCCCTGAGCACTGCTGAGTGTGGCAAATAACCCCTCCCCCCACCACGCTCACACACACACACACACACACACTCACAAAGAAAGAAAAAAAGAGAAAAAAGTATGATCTATAAGATTTTCTGATGTAATAGCAGTGTACTGTGGAAGGTAAATTAAAAGTTTAGAATTATTTCAAAGTATATGTGATTTGGTAGAAAAATAGAGATGGAAAAGACAAGTAAAATCAGGGTTTGTTTTGTTTGTCTGCTTCTGGAGTCATGTACAGAGACCTTAACTGACCTTTGGGACTTTTTTCAAATTTGATTTTTATAAAGTCACAACAATTTATTACATTCAATATTCCAACACCAATTCCACCACCATTACACCTTCCAACTACCATTATTCGAATTTTACCGCCACCACCCAAGCTTGCCCCAAAGGCAGATTCTAAATAATTTATTTTGTATTTTTTATTGCTTGTTATAAATAATTTGATAAAAATGATCTAAAGTGGTTTTCTTAGAGGAAAGTGTGTGAAAATTGTTGTATCTCACCTTGGCACCATTAAGCCCTTGTATAAAAGATTAGTAACATATTGTTACATGTTGAGCCTTGTGTTAATAATTTATATTTTGATTAAGATTTTTGTACTTTACACCCCACCAAATGTGGTGTACTACTCTTGGCACATCAGTGACATAAAGTATGAGATGTCATGCAGCCATGGTCTCTGGGAATTCTAAAATTTTAAACAGGGTGATAGAGCTGGAGTTTAATTTTTAACTGGATGGTGACATTGGGGTCTGGAAGGATCTCTGCAGCTTGTTGCTCTCTTCCAGGACTTATTTGTGAGTCTCTGGATCATAGCCTTTAATGAGCTTATATTGTTCCAGAGTTTGTGGGTGTGACCGCCAAGCTACTGGAACACTGGGGATCTGGGTGGAGGAGGCCTAGTCCCGATCCAAGCAGGCTTGGAGATCTCAGCCACGGGTCCCTATACCTGGGTTCCTCTGTCAATTCCTTCATGGGTGAAGCTTATCCAAGTGTGTGGAGAGTGGCCTTGAGCATGACTGTGGCTGGGTTCTGGAGGTTTTCAGCTGCCAGGGGGCAGGGAGGGAAACTCAACCTGCCCCCTGGAGCCCCCCCCCACACACACACATACACTATGTAATCTCATCAATGGCCAAGATCCAGAGACTATAAAACAAAGCTCCCAGAAGAGAGCAACGCAATTTTTCCTGCAGTGCAATGCTGCATTTGAGGCCATGTGACCTCTTTATTTTTTTTATTTTTTTCCCCGCATGGCATAGCCTGGCAAGCTACCCATGATGTTTGATATGCCAAAAACAGTAACAATAATGTGCTCTTCATATTCCTGGAGCGAGCAGACGCTATTGGGCTACACTACCATGCAATAGGTACAAATGAAGACATTACCGGCACCCCGTTCAAGCAAATCGATGAACAACGGGATGACAGTAACACAGTGATTGTTCCAGAAGCCGTTCGTGGGCGATATTGTCAAACTCCTGGAAGAATAGGGAGACGAGGGTGGTTGCCCATTCCTGACTCCATTAGGACATGGAGATTTCAGTCACAAAACTCGCATACCTGTGCTTTGCAGCAGATCATTCTTATGCACAAGGCTTGTTCTGAGCCTGTGGACATCAGCTGTGAGCCTGATGGCAAATGGGTTCTGGAGCTTTTCAGCTGCTGGGGGGTCTATTGGGGCAGGAGGTGGGCACACACGCCCCCTTCTGAGGTGTTTTAAACCTTTTTAGGTGTTATTGTCTATAAGTTCCTTCACTATTTTATTAAGTTGAATTTGTTATTCTTGCTTCCAGTGAGTTTTCAAAACTTACTTTGTATCTAGAGTTCTATAATCTTTGATGAATATAGATCCATAAGCAATATTTTAAGAATTCAAGGTATCAAGTTTTCTGTGCCCTTGCATGTGTGAATTATTTCTCACACAGTTAATTGGTAGCTAGATTATATATGAATACTTCCCAATAGAAAAGAGTAAAATAAGAGAAAGGTTGCTTCAGCTCTATCATCCTTGATACTGTTTATTAGATGCCTGCTACCAATTTGACATTCCACAGCAAATGACTCAATGATTCTTTCTGAAAGCATTCATTATTATTCTTATACTTCAAAATTTTAACATTTCAAAATCCTTTGCATAGCTTAGGCCTTCCTATTAATTGTGCTAAATTATAGTATAGCATTGTACTTTGAAGAGACGAATGCTTCTGATACTCATGGAATTATTTGTAATATTTATTTAATATTTTATAGCAATTACATTGATATCTCTGTTACTTCTATAAATAGGATCACTACAAATATTAGATTTATCTTCTATAAGCTTTACTTTCACACTAATATTTAATTCTTTTTTATTATCTATATTGTGGGACAGTATACATATTTAAATCCTAAGGATTCAGTTTATTATTTTACTTTCCAAGAGATCATTCTTTGTTTCTTTGCCTAATATCTCATACCATTTTCCCCACGCCATCCCCATTTCTTTTCCAGTTTCTTTGAGATCCAATTAGAATTACTTCATGGACATTTGTTATTTGTTTTAAGGATTCACCTGTACATATTTTGGATTTTTATTTCCAAGTGACTCATGTCCCTAAAATGATGGTTTTAAAAATATTCTGAGAACCAATGTTATGCAGCACTGCTTCTGACTATTTACAGACAATATTTGATGACTGTCTGAACCCTCTATCGCATGAGGAATCCCAGCACCAGACTTTCTTCTAGCAATCTAATATTTACCTTATACACATGAAATGTCTTCAAGCAACTCATTTGATTTATTTTGAGAAAAAAAAATAGATATTAGTTTTCCTGCCAGAAGAATCACTAGAAATATTTAACTACCATGTATTCCATGCATTGCGGTTGGAATTCTACATACAGGCTTAAATTTGTACGTCTGTATCTATTGACTTCTTTTCATAGTAGACATATCTGTGTCTGAGTTTTTCGAGATTTTTTTGAAGCCAAGTAGGCTTTCATTTCTAGTCTAATTCTCTTATGTTATCAATCCTTTTGCTGATTTCCCCCACCTCATCCTCCCACACACATGAGCGCATGCACAAGCACGCGTACACACACACACACACACACACACACATGCATGCACACATGCACACACGAACTCCAAATATCTATTTCTTCTTTAAAAGTGTCCTTTTCAATTTCTTAAGACTATCCTTTTCATTTTAGATTTGAGAAGCGGTAGATGAGAAGGAAAGGAAAAACATCCATGTGATCTATCCACATTAACTAAAAGCTTTCTGAAGTACATCCTAATCCTATCTGTCTCTCCACTCAGGTCTTCCTTAAATAGAAGGCACCATAGCTTAGATAACTATTAAAGACAAACGAGTGTAGGGCACAGCCAGTCAAGTAGAGTTGTGCTTCTTGAATGCATATAAACACTTCCATAAAAAGACTAATCTACCCACTAATCCCAATCAACCACCCACTGCAAAGTGATGGAAATAAAATGACAGGTATTTAATGCCACTAACATGACTTAATCTCACAGTGTCTTGTTGAATAATGCTTTGCTCAAAGTAATTCTGATCATGCCCGTTGTTATGCTGTTAATATCACTAAGTTTAATATCAATACCCACAGAGAGGCAATGGTTATTTTTCATGAAAACTCCATGGTTCCAATTTGTACCAATTGGATATTAAATAACATAAAAATAATTTACAACAAAGGGCAGAAGAAGTAATTTCTGTATCATAAATTAGATATGAAATCTAGAAGTAACTGCATATATTTAATGTTTATAAAACCAATCTGTGTCCTTGAGTTCCACTAGTTTGACTTAATTTGGTTACAAAAGAACAGAGGTGGAAATAAAAGAATGAGAATTATATTAAGAAAAATTTTAAGGGTCTTTCACTAAGTAAATAGACTTGACTAAAGTATCTCTTTTCAAGTAGTTGCCTGTGCATCTAAAAATAATCTTACTCTAATTGTTCTGGCGGAAGCCCTGGGGGCAAAGAGAACACTTTTACTAAACTAAAAAAAAAAAAGGGAGCCCTTCATTGCCTCAAGGCAAAAGCCATTGTACACTTCTTTCCCATCCTTTAAACAAGCAAAAAAGCAGAGCTTCCCACTGATACAAATCAGCTCACAAGTTGGCTCTCATTAGCTCTAAATCTATGGAAATCTCTGGAAGCTTGGATCAACCCACCAAGCTCATTAGGGGTTTAAAATTAGAAGTTCTTTTCATGAGTAGCAACAGGAGTTATTCTCTAACACAGGTGTATATCTAATGACCTCCCAGGCTTTGTTAGGTTAACAAAGTGCAGAAAAAGTGCTCCCTAGGTCCTCCTGGCTGTATTGTTAGTGAGGGCTTCATGCTTAGCACTAAATTAGAGCACTCACAGTATACCCACATACAGTTAGATCATTGGGACTGGATAGCTCATCTTTTTACACAGACTTTTAATCCTAAATGTATCCATTTGTTAACTTCCTATTTCTAAAAGTGTTTTGGGGGAAAAACATTCAGTTGCTAGTACAAAACGCGCATTCCTCCTAGAGATAAAGGATTCAGAAATACCCCACAGCTAAAATCTGTTTTATAACAAGACCTATGTGCTCTCTTTGATCTAATTATAATTATCAAGTGTCCAAAGTTTTTTTATTTATCTTATATTAAAGTAGCTATCTAAGACACTGAAGCTTACTGACATGGTTTTGTGTAATGTCTTTCATGGACTGGAGTGATGGTACAGCAGGGAGGGCGTTTGCCTTGCAGGAGGCCCACCTGGGTTCAATTACTCCACCGCTCTCGGGGAGACCGGCAAGCTGAGTATCCCGCCCGCACGGCAGAGCCTAGCAATCTCCCTGTGGCGTATTTGATATGCCAAAACCAGTAACAACAAGTCCCACAATGGAGACATTACTGGTGCCTGCTCGAGCAAATCGATGAACAACAAGATGACAGTAACATGTAGGACTCTGGGAAGCTTGGGTGAGCTTAAGAGGTATATGTTCAGTAAAAGTGTACTAAAGAAAAAAACCTAACTTGTAGACCTGTAGTTCTAGGTAACAGGTTAGCCAATGTCTGTGACTTTAATAATTATCTGCTGCTTTGCTCTGTGTCCAAATAATTAAAACAATCTAGAAAAGCATTTCGGCTAATTATATAACAATGCTATAGTATCTAAACTGTCACTGTGCTGGCCCATTACCTTAGAAATTTCAGGAATAAATCCTGAAAAGGGCAAAGAGTCCAATTTCCCTTCAGCATGGAAAAGAAGTATTTAACTGTGAAGAAAAGAGAAAAGTCCCCTCATCATTTTCAGATAACCCTAATGGCCACCTGCTATCTGGCTATGATTCTAAATAGACTTAAAATACACTTGCAAAATCTTGAATTCAAATCATATGGAAATAATAACATCATCTATTATAAAAGTATTTTTTGAGATAATCCTAAATGTCAATTTAGCATATTTTTTTCACATTGGTTTTCCAGAACGAATGAATAGCTTTTTGGTTTTTTATGAGGTAAATGTCCTTCAGTCAAATGAAAGGGACAATCATATTTAAAGGTCAGTTAATATAGTGAGGTGTAGTTACTAGTGTTTAAATCTTACTATATTATTTTTTTAACATGAGTGCTCATGATTTTGTGTAAAATTATTCACAAGTGCCTCACTTCTTACTTTCTTTGCCCCCCACCTTCACCTTATTTTCCTATCCAGTTGCGCTTTAGTACTTCCTGTAGCTCAAATTATCTCGGTCAATGTATCTCACATGATTATTGTCTCTATTATTAGTTAATTTATTTTTGGTACAGATGTCTAACACCAATATACTTACACAAAAGCCAAAGGGAGGGATGGGGGAAGGAGCAGAGACAGACAGACTGACAATTCTCTTAGAATGAGGGAACCAATTCTTTGGGTCAGGGGAGGAATAACAGAAATTTTGACAATTCCGGCATATGACTTAAGTCCTAGGACTGCTTTCTTCAAGGGTATGCCTGTGTAGAGATACCATAATAATGATTTAAAGGTAAAAATGGGAACAAGACTTCTTGCTTACAAAACTTGATACCTTTGAAATAAATAATAATTCATTATTTTTGCCACATTCTATTGCTATGCTAGTATGAGCTCATCCAGTATTTTTCAAATATATAGTTATTGTGTAACTTTTTTACAATTAAAATCATGAAGGTATAATTAATACAAATTTATTTAGATCTTCTCCCTAATGTAAAGTTTTCTGTGATATTAACAATAAAATCATGATTATCATCTCTATCTTTAATAATTGTCTCTATCATTAACTATTTTATAGTACAGAGGTCTAACACCAATATAATTACATGAACCCCCTCTGTAAATAAAAAAATACTTGAATAATTATGTTTGTACAAAAATGTTTCTAATACATTGAAAAAAATAGTGATCATTGGCTTAAAATATTTATTTTAAGTCCCAATTTTAAAAATATTTACTTTAATGACATGCCATCTGTTAAGGTCCGAGGCCGATACTCTTCTGAACCACACAAAGAGCTCAGCCAGTAATGCAAAGCACAAGTGGAGTTTATTCAAGCCAGCTAGCTGGGGTCAAGCTCTCAGGCACACAGGCCAGAGCAAGACCCCGAACAAGGGAAAAGCTGCAAGTTTTATAGTCAATGCGTGCGTCATAGTCCACGCTTACAGGTACGAAGAGAAACATAAGTAAAAATGAACAGTTACAAATAGTTCATCTTTTCCTGTTTCCCAGACCATTCTGGCGGTTGTTCCCTTTTCCCCTGCTCCCATCTGGATGGTTAGATTACGGATTCTGGGGACCCAGGCCAAGTTGTCAGTCTAGACATTCTCCCCTCTGCAGATGGCCAGGGGGTGGTTGGGGGAGAGCAGAATTCTGAGCACCAAGGCCGAGTTGTCAGCTTGGATGTCCTCCTTTTGCAGATGGGGTGTGTGTGTGTGGAAGGAGCAGAATCCTGGGAAAGCCAGAATGTGGAGAGCAACAAACTATTAGGAAAAACAGAAGGGACTGCTAAAAGGGGTATGGAGCAGAGGCTACAAAAATGGAATCCACTATGGAGTCTGTCATGTCCCGCTCCAACGCCATCACAGCCTCAATTTTCCCAATTCTTGTACAATAATGATAAAAGGAAACTGATGGTTTAAGAACTCTATGTATTTTTCTTCAAAAATTACCAAAAATCAAAGTTCACCATAATTCTAGGTGATAGTCTCCATGTCTATTCTTTCCAAAGCGACACTTAAATATAAAAATATGTCTTTACATTTGCAGTATTTAAATAATCCACCTCAAGTTCTAGTTTATTCCTGACTCTGCACTCACTCCTGCAGGGAAGGGGAACCACAGAGGGTACCAGGGATTGAACCCTGGATCAACCTTGTGCAAGGCAAACTCCTCGCCCTCTGCACTATCTCTCCGGCAACTCTGGTATAGTTTCTTCAATGAATTAATTGGGAGAGAAAACAACTTTATTTCATCAGTGAGTATAGTTTTAGGTTAAGATAATGAAAATTTTATTCGTTAGTAAATTAAAAAGAATAATGGGGCTGTAGAGGCAGTACAGTGGGTAGGACACTTGTCTTGCACAAGGCTGATCTGGGTTTGATTTCAGGGACCCCATAAGGTCCGTGAGTCCCACAGATGTGATTCCTGAGCAACCAGCCATGACTTATACCTGAGAACATCTAGGTGTAGCCCAGAACCAACAAAACAAATATAAACAAAAACAATTTTTTTTTCAAAAAACAAACTATTGTTCTAAAAAGAGAAATTGCTTTCAGTCAATGAGGCAGACACCTGGAGTGAACCCAGTGAGACATTCTCTGTGTAATCTCCCCTCCTTACATCCAGGCAGTCTGCCATTTGTCCAAGAGGGCATAAAAAACATTGAAGGGATTTTTTCAGATATGATGGAGACCCCAGATGAGTATACTATGTGTTCATCAAAAGGGAGATTATCCTGTGTGATCTAGACTTAATCATATAAAAGTCTCTGAGATAGAGACTGAACCTCCTGGCTTTTGAAGACTCTTCTGTTGGCCTTGAAGAAGCAGCTATTAGGTATTGTATGCTTCTGAGGAAATATCTTCTCCCTGCAAACCCAAGACTCTCAAACAAGATTCCAGCTGTCAACTGGCTTATAGACTAGCAAACCCTGAAGCCAGAAACTCAACTTAAGCATGCCTGGATTCCTGACCTAAAGACTACGGGTTAATATTTGGTTTCTTTTCCAGTGAGCCACAAAATCTGTTACAAAGCAACAAGAAAATGATGGTAGTAGAGCAATAGACTATTTTCATAGGATAGTATGAGTGATTACCCATGTATTATTCTACAGGACCCTGTTGATAAGAATGGATTTGATCATTTTAGAAGTTTCTGCTCAAACTTTAGAATCTTCAGCCTTTCTTAACATTAAGAAAGTAGAAAGATAGAACCCAGTTCCCCAAACTGGTGTTAAATTAAAATTATGATTTCCTATAACTTCATTCACTGTTACTTCTACTTCCATCAAATTTAACATATAAAAGATTCTATGGACATACAATTTGAAATTATCCTTCTTACCATCTCCACTGGCACCCCCCCTCCAAAGTTTTAAAGTGAAATGATCATCTATCTTTCATATTTCATAGCACTGCAGCACTGCTGTCCCGTTGTTCATCGATTTGCTTGAGCGGGCACCAGTGACATCTCCATTGTGAGACTTGTTGTTACTGTTTTTGGCATATCGAATACACCATGGGTAGCTTGCCAGGCTCTGCAGTGTGGAAAGGATACTCTCGGTAGCTTGCCGGGCTCTCCGAGAGGGACGGAGGAATTGAACTCAGTTGGGCCACGTGCAAGGCAAATGCCCTACCCAATTTCATATAACTTCTAAAAATTATCTGACCAGCAAACATCGCAGGTTTCCTCCCTTCAGAACCCCCCCACAAAAAGTAAGCTGTTCTAATGACTTGCTTTTCCACTGGAGGGTGCCCACCCCAGACAGCTCTCAGGACTTACCTGGCTCTGCTCAGGGATCACTGCTGGTGTTTCTCAGGGACCACATGAGGTACAGGGGAACAAACCAGGGTCAGTCATGTGGAAGGCAAGCATCTTAACCCCTGTGCATTAACCCCTTAACCCCTGTGTTATCTTTCTAGTCCCAAATAGTTTTCTTTCCAAAATAGGATAAAGAGAAACAGTTGCCATCCACTTATATTTAAAAATATGAGTTGAGTATTCTCAGACCAAAGAAATAACCAACCAAATCACACATAAACCCCAAATAACATGAATACAGAATAAAAAAACATGAATAGCATGATACATTTGCAGCCACCATAAAGTAGTTCCCAGGGAAGGCATTTGGCTGTGGACTCTTTGCTGCTCGGCGTGAGTAGTCCTCAGTAATGGCTGCCATAAAGCAAACACAGTCGCTGTTTTAATAAAAATTTAAAAATTGACATATCAAGATTTAAAATAGTATTAATATTAATGCTTTAGGATTCCCATGTTACTCTATAACTCCCACCAAAGCATCAGTATCCTTCCACCATTTTCCCTTGTTCCTTTTGCTGCCCGACCTTTGTTATCTTTCTTCCTCAGTTCTGTTGGTAGTACTTGAAGGTTTCTCTCTTTATCCTTAGACTATAAATCCTTTTTTGATACTTATAGGCCTTACCTCTCATCATAAGTATGTGTCTGATAATATATATTTAACACAGCAGACTCTCTTTGTACTTACCTATTTCTCTAGAAATCAGGGACAAACTTTGCACTGTGTAACAGCATCATATTCTTGTCATATGTTTTTAGTTTACTGCTATGGCCAATTCAATGGAATTATAGGTGATCAGCTAATACTGATATTAGATATAAAAGGAAGAAACTAATGAAGTACTGGAGAGCACGGTTAAGCAGGGGAGAGAAGCTGAAGTTTGACTCTGCTTCTCATTACCACAATATATACTTTTAGTGAGGCAGAAAAACTCTATCAGGTATCACAATATTGAATGTACTTTAATAAATGTAGCTCAACACATAACAATTTTTCTTGATTAAGTCTGCAATGGGGAATTCGCTTACTAAATAAATTGACACCTGTTTATGTCTAGTTAGCCAAGTTATAACTATATGTTTTAAAAGTGTAGGATGCTAAGCAATTATTTTTGACAGTAGAACTTAACCTACAAAGAGGTATCTGTGATGAATGAGGTACTTTCTCTGTGGGGAAAAACAGAAACTTGGATTCTAATGTAAAAATATCAGGTGGATATGATTAAAAATCTACATGTGTATAACCTATATTAAGTTGCTGATATTTGGTTATTCTATATTCCACTTTCAATTTAAGCCAGTTTGCCTTTCCCCCTTATGATAAGCACCAACTGGTCTTAAAGGTTAGTTCATTTTGGTTGTAGTTCATATATCTTTGCTCCATATTCTACATGTGAGTGAATTATATGGTATTATAATTTTTATTGTTTTACTATGCATAATGCCCTGTAGGTGTATCCATGTTGTTGCAATTAGCATGAATTCATCTTTTTCCATATGTGCTCATCTTCTTTAGGAACTCATCTATTGATGGACACTGAAGTTTTCCTAACTCTTGATCATTATAATCTCAGATAAAATTTAAGGGCATAAGGAACCAATCACGATCACAATCATGAAATCCCAGTAATCATTGATTTCTCATGCGGGCTCAGTAACCTCTCCATTCGTCCTTTCCCTGAGATCTTAGAAGTCTCTCTCAACTCGACCCTCTCAATAATGTCATACTGGAGGCTCTTTCAGGGTCAGGGGAATGGGATCCAGCTTGTTACTGGATTTAGCATATGAATACACCATGGGAAGCTTGCAAGTCTGTACCATGTGGTCAGGAAACTCTCAGAGGCTTGCCAGTTTCTTTCAGAGGAAGAAGGAACCAATACTCAAATATATTTCAATGAAGTATTTTTAAAAATTATGATAAACAAGCATAAAAATGATTCATACAATAAAGACAGTATCCATAATAGTGCTATTCCAAGACATACTGGAGCCTAAAACAAAAGGGAAAATCAGTTATATTAATCCTGTATTTATAGCACAGGAAGGTAGGGCATTTGCCTTGCATGCAGCCAATCTGGGTTCAATTCCTCCTCCCCTCTCGGAGAGCCCCGCAAGCTACCAAAAGTATCTTGCCCGCACAGCAGAGCCTGGCAAGCTACTCATGGCATATTCGATATGCCAAGAACAGTAACAACAAATCTCACAATGGAGATGTTACTGGTGCCCGCTCGAGCAAATTGATGAGCAATGGGGTGACAGTGATTTATATCATATGTAGATATATTTTCACCAATTTTAGCAGTTTTTTTTATTTTAGCATTGCATTTGGCAAACTTTAAATTTTGTACCTGAATCAAGTGTCTTATTGGCCTCACACTATCCTAGACCTTCATTGTTAGTCCTTCGTGTGTTGTTTTTGAAATGTTCCAGCTAACTCAACAGAAAAAAGTTTCCCAATATTTTTAGTCTTTCACAATTTGGGGTCAAAACTGTTTGTTTAGAGTCCATTGGTTCCCAACAAGGGTGCCAAAATGTTTCAATAAAGAGAACAATATTTGTTTAAAATTTTTGAACAAATAACACTGGAAAAATTGGCTATCGATATACATATTGATGTATCAGGACATAATTTTCCTTATACTTAAACAAAAAAATCTTTTAAATAATTTGAAATTGTTTATACTAATAAATGAAGAGTTGGTAACAAAACTTTTTAATAAAAACATAGGAGAAAATCTTTGTGACATTGTGTTATGTAGCACCATATTAGATTAGAATAGAAATCAATAAATGCAAGGAACATATAAATTAGATTTCATCAGAATGGAAAGCTTTGCACTTCAAAAGAAAGACAGACCTACAAAACACGAGAAAATCTTTGTAAATAGTACATTTTGTTAGGCAATAACATCCAGAATATACAAAGGACTTATATAAATTAACAATAGAAATGTAAAGAATATAATTTAAATTATCAAAGGATTGAAATTATTTCAATAAACAAAATACATGTATGGCCAACAATCATACTCAGTTAAAGATACTCAAGATCATTAGTCAGTAGGAAAATATAAATCAAATCATATGCTAATTTTTATCCACTAGGATGCTATAAAATAAAAGTAAGTAAATGCTCACATAAATGTAGAAAAATTTGAATTGTCACAACTGATCATGGGAATATAAAATTGAAATGATTTGGCAGCTCTTCAGAAATGTCAATATTTGACATATATCATAGGAGCCAGCAATTCTACAAGAACAAAAATAAAGTCATACAAAATGAGGTTTTACACATAAATATTTATGTTTAACATAAATAAATGCCTTAATTTAATAAATTAATTTAATTAATATAGTTATTTATTAAATTCCCTGGAGAAGCAGGCACAGGATAAATATAAAATAAATTGTTATCCCAAAGAGGAATCAAAGAGCTATGCTTGGAATATCACATTTCACTCAAGTGAGAGAAGGAATCCGAGTTCCAACCTCCATCGATGATCAAGAATCAGAGACACTGTCTTGTTTGATAAGGCATCGAAAATCAGATGGGCCGGACACGTAATGCGATTCAGAGACAACCACTGGACTAGATTACCGACTGGATTCCACGGGACATCAAAAGACTGTGTGACCACCCACCAACGAGATGGTCAGATTTCTTTGTCAAAAGCCCGAACAAACGGTTTCAGGCTCTTCTTGTTCCTAGGAGCGAGCAGATGCCACTGGGCTACACTAACACACAACACAGGATGAAAGGAGACGTTACTGGCACCTGCTCAAGCAAATCAAAGATCAACGGGATGACAAGTGATACAAGTAATGCAATTCAAACTTTCAAAAGATGGATATAGCCCAATTATCTGTTACCTGTATAACAGATAATCAAAATTTGGTATATCAAAAAATGATATTTTATTTAACAACAAAGAGACACGAAGTCCTTACAAGTGCCACAGAATATGTAAATCTTAAAAACAATAAGTGGAAGATGCTTTCTCAAAAAGGATTGCACTGTATGAGTCCATTTATATGAAATGCCTTTAATAGATAAATCTTAATCTACAAAGACAGCAGGAAGAAGAGAGTTCAAATGAATACAGGGTTTCTGTGTGGTGATAGTAATTCTAGAGTCAACTTATGATTTTAACCAAAGTGATGGTTATATAAATCTGAGAATAAACTAGCACTATTAAATTATCTATTTTTGAATGAGCAAATTGTATGCTATGTTTTTAAAAATAGTTATAATATTATACCTATTTTAAAAATTTCACATCATAGAATAAAAGACATCTACCCAAAGCTTTTATTTATTTTTATTTGGTAAACTTCCCAGGAAGTGGTCATTTCAGAGAAATTTCTTCCTGAGGACAGTCAGACAATAGCTTATATGTTATAATTAATTTGGATTTTGTTTCTAAAGAGTATATGGAAATTAATCATGGTGGAGAGGGGATTTAAATTTCTAGCACACCACAGGTATTGAATGACTGCATTCATTTGTGGGATATAAAATAGATATACATAGTATGAGACTAATATCCAAGGCCAGGGTAAATGCAGGCCAGGAGGATTTCAACCAAAGCTTCAATGGTTTGAAGCTTTCCAGAACAGTGTGTGGAGGGCAAAGGGCAGTTAGGATATAGAAGAGACCAACATGACAATAATAGTAGGACATGATCATCTTGGAAAGAAACAGTGTTGAAAGTAGGTAAAAGAATATACCTGATAATCTTTCATTATCTGTATTATAAACCATAATCCCCAAAGAAAAGAGGGAGAGTAAGAGAGAGGCAGAGACAGAGAGAAGGACAGAGAGAGAGACAGAGAGACAGAGAGACAGCAAGAGGGGCAGAAAGAGAAGAAAAGTGCCTGCCATAGAGGCAGTGGGGGAACGAAATTGGGACAATTGGTGGTGGGAAATGTACACTGGTGAAGGGAGGGTATTGGAATATTATATGACCTAATCATGAACAACTTTGTAACTGTGTGTATCTCTGAAATTCAATTTTAAAAATTTAAAATAAAAAGAAAGAAAAAAGTTCTACCACACCACAGTGAGAATCTTTTTTTAAAAATTTTATTTATTTTTTATTGAATCACCATGTGGAAAGTTACAAAGTTCTCAGGTTTATGTCTCAGTTATACAATGCTCAAACACCCATCCCTTCACCTGTGCCCATATTCCACCACCAAAGACCCCAGTATACCTCCCACCCCCCGCCCTCCACCCCCCATCCCTGCCTGCTTAGTTGATAAATTTCACTTCATTTTCACTTTACCTTGATTACATTCCATATTTCAACACAACATTCACTATTGTTGGAGTTTTCCCCCAAGAAAGACAGCCCTACTGCCAATGACGCATTTGATAATTAGTTTTCCATCGCTGAGACTAGAGAGATATGAAGTCCCGTTGTTTCAAGTACATAGAGTTTTTCCCCCCTCCTTCCCATGCCACCAAGTTCGTGCCTGCTTAATGAATAGTCCTCATATTATGGCTGACACCACGCCGCCCTACGAGAAAAAAGGATATTTCCAGCCCTCGGCCGGCGTGGGGCTATGGCTTAGTTCAGTCTAGAGACATGGTTACAAGTAGTTTCTGGAGCCGGAAGTAGTCTAGTTAGGCTCCGGGTTCTGGTTGATCAGCAACATCGCGGCCACACAAAAGTGTGGCCACCCGGGTCGAGTCTCAGCGGAGCATGCGCTGGTATCGGCCCCGAGACTTCCCAAGCGTGCCGCTGTTCCAAGTATATAGTTTTTTTTTCCCCTCCCATTCCTGCACCTCCAAGTTCGTGCCTGCTTAATAGACTTCATAATATGGTGGACACCACACCGCGTTTCTCCCAGAAAAGGGAAAAGAACCAAGAAAGAAGGATATTTCCTCACTTCGGCCGGCATAGTTCACAGTCTAAAGAAATAGCTGCTACTTTGATTACCTTCAATATTTCAACAAAAAACTCGGTACTATTACTTGGAGTTTCCCCCCACAGTAAGATCTGCTAAAAAGGAACCTTTTCATGTTGCTGACAATCAGGAGATATTAGGTCGCACGGCTGCTGTTGGGATTTCTATATGAAGTCCAGGGAAAATTCTTTTGGTAATTGCATCACTGCAATCTTTTACTTCCCTTTTATGGTGTTCATATGAGGGACAAGCCTGGAGAGAAGAACCGTGCCCTGCTGGAGGCCCATGGGCCAGTAGCTCCGATTACACAGTTTGGAGGCATTTTTGGGGCACTGCTCGTGTCCAAAGGAGTTCAGTTGCCTCCGGGGTCGAGCTCGCGCGGCAGCAGAAAAGAACGTACCCACATGGCGCTGTGCTTAAATCGGCGAAGGGCGGATCCGGAAGTCCCGCCCCCTTGCCTTTCCTGGATTCCGCGGGTATCTGCATACTCTAAAAACCGGCAATCACCTCGCTGCAGTCAATAAGAGAGAGTAGAGAGAGAAAAGACCGTGCCCCGCTGGAGGCCCAGGGGCAAGTACCTCCGATCACACAGTTTGGAGGCATTTTTGGGGCGCTGCTCGTGTCCAAAGGAATACAGTTGCCTCTGGGGTCGAGCTCGCGTGGCAGCAGAAAAGGACAGTGAGAATCTTGAGACTCTGATTCAGATGTTTGCTGGGGTGATGAAACCTATACTTGAAACTCCCTTGGGAGGGTGAGGACAGGGACCAAAAAGCTCAGAGGCACGTCTTTCAAAACATGTAACTTCAAAGCATGTTGAAAAATATCCTAATCATTTTTCATCCAGAAAACTGAAACATGTTGCTTAATTAATTTGACTGTGTTTTCTGTTGCTGTCTTATGACTGTATGTGAGTAGATATTTTCATGGATATCCAATCTATTTCTTCTTACATTGTGTAAAGAGGGAGTAGATAATTGGACATTTGAATAGTTTGAGTTCTTCTATCAGCATTTATTAACAGTAGCTCAAAAAGATAAAAACACAAATTCCTAAATAACAAAAGTAAAGGCCAATAATCATTGCCTCCAATGATGACTACTGCCCCCTCTTATGATTTAAAGGGAATGAGGGCTGCAGCGATATCATAGCCGGTAGCGCGTTTGCCTTGCATGTGGCCTACCCAGGTTCGATTCCTCTATCTCTCTCAGAGAGCCCGGCAAGCTACAGAGAGTATCCTGCCCGCACAGCAGAGCCTGGCAAGCTACCCGTGGCATATTCGATATGCCAAAAACAGTAACAAGTCTCATAGTAGAGACCTTGCTGGTGCCCGCTCAAGCAAATTGATGAACAATGAGATTACAGTGATACAGTGCTATAGAGGTTCTCTAAGCATTTCCTCCTCTATTATATTTTGTAACAGTATTTAAATTATGCAAAGACATAAACAATCTGATTAAATGAACACAAAAATAAAAGCTTCCTAATATGAACCCAGGGGAGTATGAATATAGTTTCTGCCTGCAACCTTTTTGGTTTTGGTTTTGGGATCACACCTGGCAATACTCAAGGTTTACTCCTAGTTATGTGTTCAGAGATCATTCCTGTTGCATTTAGGGGGGCACATGTGGTTTCTGGACCAAACCCTAATTGGCTGCATGTAGGACAAATACTTTACCATTGTATTATTTTTCCACCACCACCACCCCCAAGCCCAGGCATATATTCATAGTGCCATATTTTTATTTGTCCTTAAAGAATTCTCTTAGTGGTCAACATTGTGAACAGATGGGCTGAAACAATGGAACAGAGGATAGGGCACTTACCTATCAGTTTTCAGATCGGGGTTTTATCTGTGTCACCCCATATGTTCTCCAAGCCCACTAGGAATGATCCCTCAGCACGTAGCCAGGAGGAACCCCTGAGAACCCAGGATGTGGCCCTAAAACAAAACAAAAAGAATAAATCTCCTTGAAAGCTCAATACACACTAGAATTGTTTACCAAGTTTACTAAACACTCAGATTGTCTTTTGTTCTTCAACGTTGCACAAAGATGGATAATCCACATGAAGTTTCACAAGTCATTTTATCACCCAGTCTGAAATCACTGTTTAAATACTCAATTTCTTTGAAAAGGACAAATAATTACAATGAACACCCTACACACTCTTTAACATCATTAACACATAACACTTCTTCATTTTCTTTTAATATCCAATAAAAATCAGCTGTTCTGAAAAAATAAAGTTATGCTGTATTATGTTTTGTTTTATTTTTGGAAGACAAAGAAAAAGAGCATGAGGCACTTAAGATAAGTTTATGAACCTTTTATGATGAATTGGAAACCAACACAAGGGCAACACACTACTCAGGGTACATAATGGAAAGGTGGGAGGTCATTATTTTCAAAACTTACCTACTATTCTCAGAGGGTAGGCATAAGATCCAAAAACCAGAACTTCTATCCTCTGGTGACTGTTCAGCCTTAATGGATATTGGCTGTTACACTCAGATTTTCCGAGCTATTTCCTCTAGGCATAAAAGAAGTTAGAGAGGTACATTATGCTATAAAAATGTCTTTAAAAAGATATTGAGTATTTATTTCTTTTTTAGCTACTAAGCAAGATGCAAGCATGAGAAATCATTTAAAATTGTCTAATACACAATACTGAATTATTAGAAATTACATTTATTTATTTATTTATTTATTTATTTATTTATTTTATTCACACAATAAGAAACCCAGATTTTGGAATGCAGAATATCTGCACCCATTGCCATCGGCTGGAAAGAAAAGAAGTCTCAGCAGGCCTGGGATCAAATCTGAGATATAGTTAAAGATAAAAAGCAAAGGCCGAATGTTATAGATTCAACAGGGTTGCTGCTTTGCAGCACAACATAAGGGAGAAAAAAAACTTAAAAACATCTATATTCATTGTCTTTTCTATAACTATCATACCACATATTCCAAAATGGCTCCCAGAAAACATGCCAAAGAAGACAGCTTAAATGTTCTTTGGAAAGTTATTGGCTTAGGATAATATACACTTAAAGGGAGCTACAAATGTAAAGGCAGATGTGTAATATATGGCTGGCACAGTTTTTATTTTCTTATACATCTTGCTACTGTCTGGGGGTAATGCTCTAGTGACTCCTGAAATATAATAGCTGCTTTCTCTCTCAGTACACAATTTGACAGCATTTATTCTTTCCTTCAGTGAACATAATTACTTCACATATGGAACCTGTGATAGCCTACAGGCATCTGAGAGAAACAAGAATCATGCAATCTGTCCCTTTTGTGAGCTTAATTTACATTCACAAGTGTCATTTTATTAGGGCTGGCATCATGTAGTATAAAAATTACAGGTCAGCTCTGGCGTGTCACTGGGAAGTGTGCTTAAGTCAATAATGTGGTTATTATTACATTTGGGATCATTTTACCAAGGAGATCACAGGAGGAATCTGACCCTTTATTTCTTTGGCTTTGCCTTTACTATTACCCACAACATAATTCATTTAGGAATGAGTATTGTGACAAATAATTTAGTTTACTCCAAATAGTTGTTCTGTGCATCTTACTTTTCAATACAACATTGTGGCATCAATTATAATCCTCAAGGACATGGAGGCTAAGCTATAAACATTAACTATTAAAAGTGAGCATTTTCAGATTTGCCCATCAATACACCATCAGTTTGAATCCTGTGCCCAGAAGTTTGACATGGTTGGGAGTAGAATTTAACAAAATTGTGTACTGACAATTTTCTTTTATAAGTAAAACATTCTTAGTTAAGTAGATGTTTCATGGGAATCGCTGTATCACTGTATCACTGTCATCCCGTTGTCCATCAATTTGCTCAAGCGGGCACCAGTAATGTCTCCATTCATCCATGTCGCATGCTAATGTAGCCTAATGACATACTGGGCGCTCTTTCAGGATCAGGGGAATGAGGACCGTCTTGTTACTGTTTTTGGCATATTGAGTATGCCAGAGTAGCTTGCCAGGCTCTGCCGTGCATTTCATGGGACTAAAAGGGGTAAAGAGGGTAGCCTGAAGACATTACCACAGTTGATGACTGAACTCTGAGATGGTCTTGACTTGGCATATTCTATTTGATCCCCTTCTATGTTGAGAGAGTGAGAAATTATTTTTTAAATTAATTTATTTTTTAATTAGTGAATTACCATGAGAGTACAGTTACAGATTTATACATTTTCATGCTCGGGTTTCCCTCATACAATGTTCAAGAACCCATCCCTTCACCAGTGCCATTCTCCACCAGCAATAAACCCAGCATCCCTCCTACCCCCCAATCCGATCTCCGCCCACCCCACCCTGCCTCTGTGGCAGGGTATTCACTTTTCTTCTCTCTCTCCAATTGGTTGCTGTGGTTTGCAATAGGGGTGTTGAGTGGCCATCCTGTTAAGTCTCTAGTCTACTTTCAGCATGCATCACCCTTCCCCCGAGTGGCCTCCAACCACATAATACTTGGTGTTCACTTCTCTCTCTGAGCTGCCTTTTCCCCAGAATGTGAGGCCAGTTTCCAAGCCATGGAGTCAACCGTCTCATACTTATTTCTACTATTCTTGGGTGTTCGTCTCCTACTCTATTATTTTATATTCCATAGATGAGTGCAATCTTTCTATGTCTGTCTCTCTCTTTCTGACTCATTTCACTTAACATGATACGTTCCATGTTGATCGACTTGTATGCAAAGTTCATGACTTCATTTTTTTCTAACAGCTGCATAGTATTCCATTGTATAGATGTACCAGAGTTTCTTTAACCAGTCATCTGTCCTAGGGCACTCGGGTTTTTTCCAGATTCTGGCTATTGTAAACAGTGCTGCGATGCACATATAACTGCAGATATCATTTCAACTATACTTTTTTGCTTCTCTGGGATATATTCCCAGCAGTGGTACTGCTGGCTCAAATGGGAGCTCAATTTCTAATTTTTTGAGAAGTGCCCATATTGTTTTCTAAAGGGCTGAACTAGTCGGCATTGCCACCAACAGTATAGAAGGGTCCCTTTCTCCCCACATCCTCTCCAACAGTGGTTGCTTTTGTACTTTTGGATGTGTGTCAGTCTCTGTGGTGTGAGGTGGTATCTCATGGTTGTTTTGATATGCATCTCCCTGATGCTTAGTGATGTAGAGCACTTTTTTCATGTGCCTTTTGGCCATTCATATCTCTTCCTTGGCAAAGTTTCTGTTCATTTCTTCGCCTCATTTTCTGATGGGATTGGATGTTTTCTTCTTGTAGAGTTCAACCAGTGCCTTATATACCCTTGTCAGATGGGTATTAGGTGAATATCCTTTCCCATTCTGTAGTTTGTCTTTCTATTCTGGTCACTGTATCTTTTGCGGTGCAGAAGCTTTTTAGTTTAATGTAGTCCCATTATTTTTTTTTATCTCTGTTTCCACTTGGTTGGCCAGTTGCATGTCATCTTTGAAGATACCTTTATCTTCAATATAGTGGAGGGTTTTTCCAACCTTGTCCTCAATGTACCTTATGGTTTGTGGTCTTATGTTGAGGTCTTTAATCTATTTTGATCTGACTTTTGTGCATGGTGTCAGGTCAAGGTCTAAGCCCATTCTTTTGCATGTGGTTGTCCAATTGTGCCAGCACCATTTGTTAAAGAGGCTTTCCTTGCTCCACTTCACATTTCTTGCTCCCTTATCAAATATTAGATGATCATACATTTGGGGTTGTGTGTAGGGATATTCCACCCTGTTCCATTGGTCTGCGGGTCTGCCTTTGTTCGAGTACCATGCTGTTTTAATTGCTACCGCTTTGTATTAAACTTTAAGGTTGGGGAGGTTGATGCCTCCCATCGTCTTTTTCCCAAGAATTGTTTTACCTATTCGTGGGCATTTATTGTTCTATATGAATTTTAGGATTGCTTGATCCATTTCTTTGAAGAATGTCACGGGCATCCTTATAAGGATCGAGTTAAATCTGTATAATGCTTTGGGGAGTATTGCCATTTTGACAATGTTGATTCTCCCTATCCATGAACAGGGTATATGTTTACATTTCCTCAGTTCCTCTTTTATTCATGGAGTAGCGTTTCATAGTTTTCTTTTTAGAGGTCTTTTACCTCCTTGGTTAAGCTGATTCTAAGGTACTTGATTTTCTGGGGCACGATTGTGAATGGGATTGCTTTTTTCATGTCCCTTTCCTCTGTCTCATTGTTTGCATATAGGAAAGCTATGGATTTTTGGGTATTGATTTTATATCCCTTAACTTTACTGTATTAGTCTATTGTTTCTAAGAGTTTCTTAGTAGAGGCTTTAGGCTTCTCTTGATATAGTATCATATTGTCTGCGAATAGTGAGAGTTTGATTTCTTCCTTTCCTATCTGGATGCCCTTAATCTCTTTTTCTTGTCTAACAGCTATCGCAAGTACTTCCAGTACTATATTGAAGAGAAGTTGTGAGAGTGGGCATCCTTGTCTTCTGCCTGATCTTTGAGGAAAGTCTCATAGTTTTTCCCCATTGAGGATAATGCTTGCCATAGGCTCGTGGTAGATGTCTTATCTAAAGGTTATGAAGAGCAAAATGTAAACCATGATTTTTTCATGATGCTGTATTATTCGAAATACATGCCTAAAAATAACTAGATATAATTCTTAGAGAACACACAAGAGACACTGTCTAAACCAGAGCAAGCCTTTATCAAGTGTACTGAAAATTCAGCTTCACCCAACTAGAAACAGCCAAAGTGTGCAGAAAAATCTTGTGAAGAGGGAAGTTAAGAACTTGGGTTCAGATACTAATATCAACATCATCTATATATAAGCAGCAAAGAGAAAGAAATATTAGGTAATATCTAAAGAATTTTAAAACCTATTATAAAAACTGTCAAATCAGAATAAGTACGATTGGCTTTGAGTACCAAAATACTTCCTTCTAGGACTAATATAGGCACCACTAAATTTTTTAACTTGCTTCATTTTCTTAAGTATATTTAATTTTCAAATGTTCTTTAATCAAATTTTTACATACACATGGTTAGAAGATTTACTAAGTGAAAAGAGCTGTATTTGAGAAGCAAATAGCATACCTCATGTTTTCACGTTCTTTATTTTCTGGAAGCAAATACTCTTACCCTTAAGCTTTATTTTTGTTTTATTTTTATTTTCATAAAGTTGTTCACAATAATTTATTACACTTAATATTTGAACACCAATCCCACCACCATTACACCTTCCTACCACTTATCGAATTTCCCCATCACTGTCCAAGCCTACTCCAAAGGCAGATGGTAAATAATTTATTTTGTATTATTTATTATGAATAATTTACCGAAAATGATACAAAAAGGCTTCCCTAGAGGAAAATGTATGAAAATTGTTGTATCTGACCCTTGGAGCCAATAAGCCCATGTATAAGAGATCACTAACATGTTGTTACAGGTTGAACTTGTGTGATAATAATAATAATAATAATAATAATAATAATAATAATAATAATAATAATAGATACATACATATATATGTGTGTGTGTGTTCACAAAATAAATGAGTGGTGTGGAGGCATGGCAGTCTCTCTTGCCTACCACATGTGTTTGGTGGCCATGAGCCGCTTCCCCCCGAGCCTGCAGCTGCCACCAACAGACACATGAAGGAGGGAACAGAGCCACCAGGATGGTTGGTGATCAGTTGCCATTTATTCCATTCTCCCTATGCTCTTGTTCCAGTCTCACTAAGCTCCCCATCCCAGGCACACACTGCCCCTCATTCCTGTCTCCTCCTGTATTCCTTGCTAGTCTCCCTGCAGTCTGTCTCAACAGTCTTGGTCTAGCACCCAACCTGCAAGCATTCCAGGTAGCAACTCCATCCAGGTGAGGCAGTACAATCAACATATGAAAGCCCTTCCTTCCTGGGGAAGGTCTTCTAAGAAAAACAAAGATATCCTGCAGCCAGGAGATCCACTCTAGGGCAAAATACCACCTAGGGGTGTGTTTCTCCTTTCCTTCGTCCAACAATCATCTTAGATTTACTTACTTCTAAATAATCTTTCTAGTCATTTTGTATGGACACAGTAAGAGATATATTAAGCTTGTAGGGTGGCTCTCCTGGGGACATCTCGTTATAGATCCCAAACTGCAGTGCTCAGCCCAGATTAGTCTTTCCCAACCCTAGCAGGGTCCTAATCCAGTTGTTACTCTTAGGATCATTTCAGAATTTGTCTGTGACCATACTCAACTTATAGTTAAGTTTTATGGTGCTTGGCCTAGCCCATTTTCATGACAGGGTAGCTCACAGCTTGTCCTGAGTCCATCCAGTCCCTCTTTGGGACCCTGCTTTTGGGGTGCGAGGAAGTAAGGGCAACTGAGGCTTGAGTCAAGGAGTCGATGCCCAAGAGTGAATATTACTCAGAGTCAATTTTGTAACTCCCAAGTTACAAAAGCATAGCATTAACATCTTCCTGTGTCTATACAAAAAGGACATTGCTCTGAAGTAACTATGCTAAGAACATAAAGGAAGGAGAAAAGCAGTATTTCACTTACAAATACAGTATAGAGTTTTCTGAGGAATTTGGCTTTACAAGTCACTGCTTAGGGGAAATGAGTGACTAACAGATAGGGGAAGCATAACAAAGAAGTTAAAGATGAATTCTGAGGAAAGAGGAGTGCTTTAGGAGTGTTGTGATGGGTGTTACTCAGTAAATGTAAGCTCTTTGTTGTGAAGGAGAAAGGCCAGAGGAGAAATGGCAAACTAATGTTAAGCTTAAAATGTTTAGAACTATAATCCAACATATATGTATAGATAGATAGATAGATAGATAGACAGACAGACAGACAGACAGATCAAGATCAGTTGCCATCTACCTTACACCCCATCAAATATGGTCTTCTAATCTTGTTATATCAGTTGCAAAATGTATGAGATGTTGTGTGTCTGCTTTTGTGGCTACATGCTCCAAGAATTCTAAAATTTTAAATAGAGTTAACTTTCAGTTTTTGGACTGGAGTGATAGCACAGCGGGTATGGCATTTCCCTTGCACGTGGCCTACCTGGGTTCTATTCCTTCATCCTTATCACAGAGCTTGATACGCTATCGAAAGTATCTTGTCCACATGGCAGAACCTGGCAAGCTCCCTATGGCGTATTCAATATGCCAAAAACAGTAACAAGAAGTCTCACAAAGGAGACATTACTGGTGCCTGCTCGAGCAAATCGATGAGCAACGGGACAACAATGCTGCCAACAGTGCTACCAACTTTCAGTTTTAATTCTCATCAAGATTTCTATATCACTTAAGTGTATGTCTCTGTTGATATTTCACCCCAAATTTATTGAAGTATAATTGATAAGTGAAATTGTAAAATATTGATATCCATATGATGTATACATATTTATCACGTTTTTGTATGTAAAAATTTTAATTATTTTCTCAGCATAATTCAGACGTACAATGCAGTGATGTCAACTGTAGTAATATGATACATTGGATTCTCATACCTTATATAACTTACAACTGATAATTTATTCCTGCATCCCCCATCTTTGGGACCCTAGGAACCACTTTTCTACTGTTTGTAGGAGATTGACCTTTAAAGAATAATCATGTATTAGGGAAACAATTAAGTGCATCTTTCTCTGTTCATTTTATTTCACCTAATTAGAATAGTATCCTTCAGGCTCCAATTTACTTTTCTTTTGGAGGCAATACTCTGTTGTGTGTATTATAACTCTAAATATTTTTTGCTAAATTAACATTGGTTTAAGACATAATTTCTGCAGCAGATTCCTCATTTTACAAATACAGATTTTTAAATAATTACTATGATGATTGTGATCAACAGCATAATTACCATCCACAATTTATTATTTTAAATAATGCTTCTGGGCTGGAGCGATAGCACAGAGGTTGGGCGTTTGCCTTTCATGCGGCAGACCCGAGTTTGATTCCTCCGCCCCTCTCAGAGAGCCCAGCAAGCTACTGAAAGCATCGAGGCCGCGCACCAGCAAGCTACCCGTGCGTATTGGATATGCCAAAACAGTAACAATAAAGTCTCTCAATGAGAGACGTTACTGGTGCCCGTTCGAACAAATCAATGAGCAACGGGATAACAGTGACAGTGACAAATAATGCTTCTATGAATGTAAGGATATATGAGAGATATAATTTTATACCCCTGAGATAATAATATTGAGATAATAATTTTGTATCCTTGAATAAATACTCAGAAGCTACTCCAGTTGTTGATCAGACTCCCATTGCTTCACTTCATGCATCTAACATTTTTAACTAAAATTAACAGCCTTTACATATTGGGGCTTACCTCTGGGCTCTTAGTTTTATCCCATTAATCTTAGAATCTCCTTTTTATTCCAATATCATACAGTTTTTATTTCTATAGCTTTGTAGTAAAGATTATCAAGTCTCAGGAAGTAATGCCACCCATTTCCTTTTTCTTGGAGTTCCTTTAGCTATTTTTGGAGTTTTATGGCTCCAAACAAATTTCAAAGTTTATCACTTGTATCACTTGTAGTCCCGTTGATCTTTGATTTGCTCGAGCAGGCACCAGTAATGTCTCCATTTGTCCCTGTTTTGTTCTAGTGCAGCCCAATGATATCTGCTTGCTCCAGGAACAGAAAGAGCCTCAAATTGTTCATTTAGGGATTTGACAAAGAAATCTGACCATCTAGTTGGTGGGCAGCCACGAGGTTTTCTGACGTCCTGTGGAATCCAGTCTGTAACAGCTCTAGTCCAACGGTCGTCTCTGAATCACATTACATGACTGGCTAATCTGATTTTTGATGCCTTGGCAAACGAGACAGCATCCCTGATTTTTGACTGTCGACAGAGGTCAGAACTCTGGATTCCTTCTCTTACTTGAGTGAGACATGATATTCCCTGCATATCTCTTTCGATTCCTCTTTGGGATACCCCAATAGCATTCTCATCTTGTTTGCATAGGGCCTAGGTCTCTGAGGCATATGTTAGTGCAGGAAGAACGGTGGAATCAAAAAGATGTGCCTAGAGTCGGAGGTTCTTTGTTCTCTTAACCACCTCTTCGATGCACCTCTTCGATGCTCTTGAAGGCACTCCATGCTGCTCTCTTCCTCCTGCGCAGTTCTGGCACCAAGTTATTGCTCATATTGATTTCTCAACCCAGGTACACGTAGCTGCTGCATTTGGAGATGTTCATTCCATTGAGAGCAAATGGAGCTTCAGGGATCAGTTTGTTTTTCATGAACATGGTCTTATTGAGATTCAGCTGCAATCCGACCTTTCCACACTCGTGGTCAAAGTCAGCCAGCATTTGTGCCATTTGGCTAACATTTGGTGTTATGAGAATGATGTCATCAGCGAAGCGGAGGTGGTATAATTGCCAACCGTCTATCTTCACTCCCATTCCTTCCCATTCCAGTTGTCGCATGATGTTCTCAAGGGCGGCACTGAAGAGTTTCGGTGAAATGGTGTCACCCTGCCACACCCCTCTCTTTACTTCAATGAACACTTCCCTGTAGAATGGTGTGATGCTGGTGGTGAATCCACAATACAGCTCGAGGACGATTTTGATATACTGAGTTTGAACACCCTGTTTGGCCAGGGCTTCAATGACCGCCTCAGTCTCAACAGAATTGAAGGCCTTCTTTAAGTCGATGAACGTTAGACAGAGCGGCATCTTGAACTCTCGCGAAACTTCAATGAGTTTGGTCACTGTGTGGATATGGTCTATCATGCTGAATCCCCTTCGGAACGTGGCTTGCTCGCATGGTTGTCCTTCATCTAGTGTTCTGCCTATTCTATTCAGGATGACACGAGTGAACAACTTGTAGATGACAGACAGCAGGCAGATTGGGTGATAGTTGCCGATGTCCTGGATGTCTCCCTTCTTGTACAACAGAACTGTCCTACTGGTTTTCCACTGGGAAGGAACCTTGCATTCAGACAGGTCGCATGTGAAGAGTCAGGCTAGTACATTTTTTCTCTTCAAAGTTTTATATTCATGAAATATACAATGGAAATTTTAATGGGAATAGCATTACAGTTGAATTCTCGTAGGAATTTCAAATTTGAAGGAAATGAATTACTTTGACTAATACGGTAAAATTTTATTTAGATGATTTTTTTTATTTCCTAGTCTTTTTTAAAAAAATATTTATTAGTGAATCACCGTGGGGTACAGTTACATACTTACAAACTTTTATGCTTGCATTTCAAGTCATACAATGATTGAGTACCCATCCCTCTACCAGTGCCATTTCTCCACTACCAATGATCCCAATATCCCTTGCACCACCCCCACCCCCTTGCCCCCCAGATCACTCCAGCTCTGTGGCAGGGCATTCCCTTTTGTTCTCTCTTCTCTTTTGGGTGTTGTAGTTTGCACTAGAGGCATTGAGTGGTCATTGTGTTCGATCTATATTCTATGTTTGGCTCCAATCTCTCAACCCGAGTTGGTCCTCAAATACCCTTTAATTGGTGTTCCCTTCTCTATCTGAGCTGCCTTTTCCCCCAGGATTTGAGGCCGGCTTCCAAGCTGTGAAGCAACCCTCCTGGTACTTATTCTTGGGTGTTAGTCTCCCACTCTGTAACTTTATATTCCACAGATGAGTGCAATCTTTCTATGTCTCTCCCTTTCTATGTCTAAATGAGTGAAAATTGACTCATTTCACTTAACATGATACTTTCCATGTTGATCCATTTATATACAAATTTCATGACTTCATCTTTTCTAACAGCTCCATAGTATTCCATTGTGTAGATATAACAAAGTATTTTTTAACCAGTCATCTGTTCTCAGGCACTCGGGTTTTTTCCAGATTTTGGCTATTGTAAACAGTGCTGCAATAAACATACAAGTGCAGATGTTATTTCTACTATACTCTTTTGCCTCTCCAGGATATATTCCCGAAAGTGGTATAGCTGGGTCAAATGGGTGCTTAATGTTTAATTTTTAAGGAATCGTCCATACTGTTTTCCAAAAGGGCTGAACCAGTCATATTCCCACCAGCAAAGGAGAGTGCCTTTCTCCCCACATCCTCGCCAACACTGGTTGCTTTTGTTCTTTTGGATGTGGGCCAGTCTCTGTGGTGTAAGATGATATTTCATTGTTGTTTTGATCTGCACCATCCTGATGATTAGTGATAAAGAGCAATTTTACACATGCCATTCGGATTTCTTCTTTGAGAATGTTTCTGTTCATTTCATTGCATTGAATCTGTATAATGCTTTGGGGAGTATTGCCATTTTGACAATGTTAATTCTCCCAATCCATGAGCAGGGGATGTCTTTCCATTTCCTTGTGTCTGCCTTTATTTCGTGAAGTAGTGTTTTGTAGTTTTCTTTGTACAGTGTTGGAATATTTCCCCTTTTCCAGCTGCCTTCTGGAGTTTTGTTACAGAAATCTTTTGTCACTGAAAACCTAGCTGATCTTTGACCCGGATCTAAGGTGCTAGCCAGAATTGACTTGACTTTGTAGATTCCAGGCTCTGGCCCAGCCTAGTCTTTGGAATGTAAATCCCAGTGCTTTCAGCCCAAAGAAGACTTTGGTTTTGCTTTTGTATCTTCTTTCCGGGGGGCCTAGATTAAGGGCCTGCAGATACAAGAGAATTATGTTGCCTCAATGTCCTTCCTGTAAGATCTTTTGGTGCTTTGGTGACATCAATGTATTGCGCCCTTTGGAAGGGCCATGATCAATAAAAGGGGTTTGGAGAGAAGGCGAGGGGGCAGAAAGTGTATAGAGGCGGAAAGGTGCAGAGAGGATGGAGAGTGTATAGAGGGAAGACTGGAATAAACTGCAAGTGAGACCAACCATCATGGCTCCGTTCCTTCCTTCGCCTGCCACATCTTCGCCATCAACCTCCCCGGGGTGGGGGAAGTGGCTGGAGGCTACCGAGCTCGGGTGGCGGGAGAGACAGCTGCTGCCCTAGGCCCTGTGCCTGGCTCGGTGCGGTGAGGCGTCCCTTCCCTCGCCCGCGCCTTTTCTTTTTATTTTTATACAACTGGCGTCCCTGTGCGTGCACGAACCTCCAACCGGTGTGCAACTAAAGGTAAGAATAGCGTTCGGTAGAACTCCACTCTAGAAAAGTTTGGTGGAAGAATAGAATTTTGTGGTGCAGTGAATTAAAATACTAGACTTACTGCCCCAGTAAGATGGGACAAAAACAGTGCCGCGAGATGTCCGCTCAAAATTTTTCGCGCCAAACTGAACGTGGCAAGTTTTTTATTGAATTAATTAAGCATTTTGCAAAGAGAACTGGGCATCGTGTTTCTCGGGACCAACTCCGGTCCTGCCTAAAAATTGTCTATAAGTTTCATCCCTGGTTTTCAGATAAGGGTACTTTAGAGCCTAAGGTTTGGGAAAAAATTAAGGATAATGTCTTTAGGGAATTTAAAGGAGGGGCTAAAATCCCCAAACAATTCTGGGTAACTTGGGAAATCATTAATTCCATTCTCAAAGCTTTGGAAGATACCTCCGAGGAGGAGGAAGTTAGATATGCTATGGGAGGCTTTCCTCAGGAGTTAAACAGAGAGGATTTTAAATTTGAGGATGAAGTAAAGAAAGTTTCTACTACGGAGAGAGCCTTACCCTCAGCTCCTCCCGTACCCAAGCCTAGAAAGAAGCCTGCTGCTCAATGCGTGGCTGCTCCCGTACCCAAACCCCGAAAGCAGCTCAAGGCGTTTCCAGTGCAGACACGTTCTCAGAGCAAAAATCGCTCTGCCACTGATGAATTAACGTTCTCTACTGATGTTAGGCCAGAGAGACCACCACCTCCCTTGTATGACTCCACTTCTAGTGAATCAGAGGAAAGTGATGGGTATGATGAGCCAGCTACCACTTCCTCAGATTCTGAGTCTGAGAGCGGCTTGGTAGAGGAGGCTTCTCACAGGAGCCGCCGCCCTTCAACCAAGCGGCCTCTAGGTCGCTCGGGACACGCTCCCGACAGAAGCTTACAGCTGAGACCTCTCGACCGTAAATGGTCAATTCCACCCAGACCCCATGAGCTCCGTCTCTTTTTTCCCATCCAGCTAGAGGAAAATCAGTCTCCATCTTATGAAGGGTTAGGAATGGATTCACTCAGTAATTTTAAAAAGGCCTGTGCCTTGTACGGACCTACATCTCCATACTGTAAGGAGTATCTTACAGGCTGGAGCAAAAAGGCTCATTGGGTACCTCAAGATTTTCACGTGGTTGCTAAGACGTGCTTAAGCCCTTCTCAGTATATGCAGTGGAGGATGTGGTTCAGTGATGAGGCCAAGGCAAAACTACAGAGCCTAGGCCACGCTGGACGAAAATTTTCAGGGATTAAATTGACTTATGAGATGTTAATAGGTGAAGGGAAATGGCACAACCCTAAAAAGCAAGTCACCTTGCCTTGTGCTGTGTTTGCCCACGTCCGTGATATCGCCTTGTGGGCCTGGGAGAGGATTGATGCAGACGCTGAATTCAAGGGAAGCTATACAAAGATTATTCAGGGAGTCTCAGAACCTTATGCAGACTTCATAGGGAGACTGATGGAAGCCATAGAAAAGCAGGTGAAGGGAAAGGAAACTCAGGAGCTTTTGTCCAAACAATTGGCCTTTGAAAATGCTAATGAGGATTGCCAGGCCATTTTGCGCCCCATTAAGGAGAAGGAGGATATTATGGGATACTTGAAGGCATGTAGGAATGTTGGTTCTATCAAGCATCAGGCGCGCACTAATGCAGTTGAAGCCTATGCCATACAGAGGCAAGATAAGGGCAAATGTTTTAATTGTGGGAGATCAGGCCACTTCCGCAAGGACTGCAGGGCACCTCCAAACCGTGCCACTGTGAGAGCACCACCTGGACCTTGTCCACGATGCCGTAAAGGAAACCATTGGGCCAGAGATTGTCCCTCCAATCTTGGTGTGGCTGCTGACCCCAATTCGGGAAACTTGCAGTGGGGCCAGCCCCAGGCCCCGCAAAATCAGGGGATATTCCCAGCTGCAGCCCTTCTCCCCAGTGTGGAGCTTCAGAGCTCCAGTCCGTAGATTCACTGCAACCAGCCACGGCCGGGAGCAATGCCTTGGATATTCCCTGCCCTGATACAGTTACCATCTGCCTCACCCAGAGTCCCAACACATTAAATTCTAAAGTAAAGGGACAAGATTTGAGCCCCCAGGTAGAAAGGGAGCTTGCTCAAGTGAACCTTGCAAGCAGCACATCAGGTTTTCATGGTTGTCTGGAGGATTTCCTGACAGTGAAGGTAAAGGCGTCGCCAATCTCTGACGCCACTCATGGAGTGCATCTAGAATCTCAAGGACAAGCGGCTGAGTTCAGGGAACAGGAAGCTATCCCGTGTATGGGACATGCGGAGCTGAGTTCTATACCTAATGGGCAACAGGTTTTGAGCCAGGATAAAAGCAAGGAACTTTGGAATCAAAGAGTTATGTCTGTTGGTGAATTTGCACTGGCTAACCGAGCAGAACTCTGTGTAAAAGGGCTCAGCTACCCTGAGAGGCCTCAGTCAGGCCAGAGGTGGAGAAAGCCTTGTCTAGTTTCTAGTCTCAATTCCCAAGATCATCTGCCAGGAACTCAGTCTGGACAACCAAATCTCAGGTTTTTTATCAGAACCTGTGGTGATGTGCCAGTTCCAAGGAAGGTTATTCAAAGATTCAGGCTGGTACAGTTTTATTTTTGGGGAAGTGAACTCCCACTTCTAGTTCATGAGATGCCACCTCTGGAAAAACGGCTTCAGGGCCAGTGGGTACGTGGTTATTCTCCCACTCGGCAATTGCTTATTGACCCAGGAGGCACAGAGACGCCTCATTCCTGGGTGCTCACCCACTCAGCCACTACAGATGCTGAGTCTGGTGAGGGACAGAAGGCATTGTCACTAGGATACTTCTGCCTGTGTGTGTGCATGGTTATGAAGCAGGTTATTTCTGATATCAGGAAAGAGCTTCCAATGAAGGCTGTAACTTGCCACGTTGGTTTCTTCATTGCCCATGTGCCAGGGCTGGCTAATATAATCTCAAACTCAGTTTATGTTGTTGGTTTCTTCCCTGGTATCATGACTGTGTCTCTAAATGCATCAAACACTATAATTCAAAAATTGCTTCAGCAGCTACAAGCTGTTTTACAAAAGTGCTTTGAATTTTTTTCTTTTCCTTTATTACTCTTATCAGATCTCATGCTGATCTTACTGGATCTATGACTTGAGCACAGTTTAAAAAAAAAAAAAAAAAAAGGAGGTATGCCCCGTTTGACTCCTTGTCCTTGACATTGTTTTCTTTAAAATTTTTGAATTTACCTCAAGGAGAGCCATTTACAACAGCTGAAAGGCATTTCCAGGAAGGTGCACAGGCTCAAGAAACTACTAATTCTCCTATTTGGATTAAAATTGACAAAAATTGGATAGCAGGGAGACTCCTCATTCGAGGAAAAGGCTATGTTTTTCTTTCAACAGATATCTCCACCAAGAAACTTTGGGTCCCGTTTTGCATTCCGTCAGGAGCCGAATTCATCTGCCCGCTTTAACTTTCAGAACTTTGCAGTTTTACAACCCTCCAAATTCCAGCCACAAGCCACCGCCAAACTGATTTCAGCTGGCAGCCACAAGAAAACCAGAGGAGGAGTTTGCATCAGGGAGCCTGCAGCAAAGGCCTCTAACTCCTCTAACATATCATGAGGTCACATTAAGAGCATTCCTTATATCTTTCTTTCACAGGTTGTAGAATGGAAAACACCGGGACCCCATATTTTGGATTAACAATTCCTTCCTTTTACCCTTTCCTTGGAATTCACAGGTGCCTCAGTTTCTGAAGGAGGAAGGAATGACTTTTAATAGGAAAACCTTTTAATTTCTTTCTAGAATAACTGTTCGTGTCGGAATTCCCCCTGTCTCTTTCTCTACCTCTAGGCATGGAGACATACCAAACCCCAATGGTTGAAGCCTCTAATAACTTTAAAAAAGTATTTTTTCCAAACACAAGCTAGGTTACACAGATATGACTGCCAGTGAACCTGACCAGAGAATGGCTGCATTCCCCTGCTGAAGGACTCCTGACAGAAGTTGTGATGCTCCTGTTCCAGTGCTCCCTGCCTGATCCAGTACTTCATGAAGTTCATCAGACTCCTATAGCTGCTCCCCTAGGACTCATTGCTGTGACCACTACTGCTGCTGTTGCGGAAACAACTCTTCGATTCTGATCCAGACACTTCATTTCTTCAGAATGGGACTGACTGACTCTCATCATTGGTGACTTTCCTCACCCTTGGACAGTGCAGGACAATTGGACGCTTTATTACAAGCACTGCTCTGGCCAAGGGTCGGACTGCAATTTTACTACAATTTATAAGACTGTATTGTGTTTGGAATTGTTCCTCTTCCTATTTCAAATTTTTGTAATTTTGTAAACAGAAAAGGGGGAGTTGTTGGATATCATTGGTTCGTCCTTCCTCCCCTTGCCACTAGGAGCTTAGGTATATCGGCCACACCCATCAAAGTTATGTTCATACAGTCAAAAGAGTAGAAATAAGCCTGGTATGGCAATTTAAAGATAATCAGTGTATGGATGCAATAGATTTTTTTCTTACTGCATCACTTTAATTTGGATTTTTAACCTGATGCATTTTAACAGAAATTTAACTCTTTCTGTTTTAGCTTGTGTGCCCTTTTGATTTCCTGTAGATTAGAATTATGCTTTATTTTGTATAACACTCATGTTGTAAAATTTGACTGAATTCTTATGGGATAATGTTAAGAATCATATGTTAGCGTATAATATATATGTGAACAGTTAGAATAATGGATTTGTAAATTCATAGTACCTGTAATAACTATCCTTCTGGTATTGGGTTTTCAGTTATATGGCAAAGTATTTTTGATGAGTTAAATCTATGATTTTATATGTATGAGTGAGATATTGTCTTTCTCCTCTCTTCCTGTCTTTTAAATAGTTCAGTTTATAGCCATTTCTTTTTGTATGGACAAAGGAAGACATTTAATATTATGCCTTTGCAATTGGGATTTAATTGGCTTTGAATATTATTAATTCCTGGGCATCTGCTTTCTTGACTGTAGCCTTGGTTGCCCTCAGTTCCTAGCCCTCTTAAAAGGCAGGGTCCCAACGTGGGACGAAGAAGGACCCAGGGCAAGCGGTAAGTTGTGTGCTACCCTGGCATCGAGATGGGCCTGGCCAAAGCGCCTAATGCTTAACTATATGTTAAGAGCTTGGTCATGCATGGGGTGTCATGTCATGATCCAAAAGCAACGACGAGACAGGGCCCTGCTAGGGCTAGGAAAGACTAATCTGGCCTGAGCGCTGTAGTCTGAGATCGAGGTGACTCCCGGAGAGCAATTCTAAAAGTCTAATGCATCTCTTGCTATGCCCATACAAAATGATTAATATTGTGAATGCTTATATGTTTGTCTGACAAGGAGAGGAGAAACACAACCTTGGGATTTCATCCTTGGATGGGTCCTGCTGAAAGCGTATCTGTCCTGGAGAATAGGTGTTCTGCTAGTGTTATTGAACTTTTTGTGCCTAGCATTTTATTTTATGGTTAAAATCTGTTCTAAACAAAAAGGGGGGAGATGTTGGAATATTTCCCCTTTTCCAGCTGCCTTCTGGAGTTTTGTTACAGAAATCTTTTGTCACTGAAAACCTAGCTGATCTTTGACCCGGATCTAAGGTGCTAGCCAGAATTGACTTGACTTTGTAGATTCCAGGCTCTGGCCCAGCCTAGTCTTTGGAATGTAAATCCCAGTGCTTTCAGCCCAAAGAAGACTTTGGTTTTGCTTTTGTATCTTCTTTCCGGGGGGCCTAGATTAAGGGCCTGCAGATACAAGAGAATTATGTTGCCTCAATGTCCTTCCTGTAAGATCTTTTGGTGCTTTGGTGACATCAATGTATTGCGCCCTTTGGAAGGGCCATGATCAATAAAAGGGGTTTGGAGAGAAGGCGAGGGGGCAGAAAGTGTATAGAGGCGGAAAGGTGCAGAGAGGATGGAGAGTGTATAGAGGGAAGACTGGAATAAACTGCAAGTGAGACCAACCATCATGGCTCCGTTCCTTCCTTCGCCTGCCACATCTTCGCCATCAACCTCCCCGGGGTGGGGGAAGTGGCTGGAGGCTACCGAGCTCGGGTGGCGGGAGAGACAGCTGCTGCCCTAGGCCCTGTGCCTGGCTCGGTGCGGTGAGGCGTCCCTTCCCTCGCCCGCGCCTTTTCTTTTTATTTTTATACAGTACAGGTCCTTTACCTCCTTAGGTAAGGTGATTCCAAGGTACTTGATTTTCTGAGGCAGGATGGTGAACAGGATTGCTTTTTTTGTGTCACTTTCTTCTCTCTCATTACTTGTGTATAGAAAACCCATGGACTTTTGGGTATTGATTTTTTATAGCCTGCAACTCTACTATACAAGTCTATTGTTTCTAGGTAGAGGTTTTAGGGTTCTCTAAATATAATATCATATCATCTGCGAATAGTGAGAGTTTGATTTTTTCCTTTCCTATCTGAATACCCTTAATATCTTTTACTTGCCTAATCGCTATTGAAAGTAATTCCAGTACTATATTGAACAGAAGTGGTGAAAGTGGGCATCCTTGTCTTGTCCCTGGTCTTAGAGGGAAGGATCTTAGTTTTTCCCCATTGAGGATGATGCTTGCCGTAGGCTAGTAGTAGATGGCTTTGACTATATTGAGGAAAGTTCCTTCGAAACCCATTTTGGCCAGAGTTTTCATAATAAACAGGTGCTAGATCTTGTCAAACGCTTTCTCTGCATCTATTGATATGATTATATGGTTTTTATCTTTTCATTTTTGATATGATGGATTATGATGATTGAATTCCAAATGTTAAACCATCCTTGCATCCCTAGGATGAATCTCATCCTTGCATCCCTAGGATGAATCTCATGGTGTATGATCTTTTTGATGAGTTGTTAAATTCTATTTGCTAATATTTTGTTGAGAATCTTCACATCCATGTTCAACAGGGATATTGGCCTGTAGTTTTTATTTTTCGTGGTGTCTTTGTTTGCTTTTGGTATTAGGGATATATGAGCTTCATAGAAACTGTTAGGAGTGTTTCTTTTTCTTCAATTTCCTGGAAAAACTTGAGAAGAACTGGCAACAGGTTCTCTTCAAATGTTTGAGAAAATCGCTTGTGAATCCATCTGGACCTGGGCTTTTATTTTTGGGAAGACTTTTGATTACAGCTTCAATTTCCTTGATATTAATGAATCTATTCAGGTATTCCAGATCTTCCTGATTCATCCTTGGGAGGTTATAGGAATCCAGGAATTTATCCATTTCTTCTAGATTCTCTTGTTTTGTGGCATACAGACTTTCAAAGTAGTCTCTGATGATCTTTTGAATTTCCCCCTTTTCATTTCTGATTCAGTTTATTAGGGTTTTCTCTCTCTTTTTTGTGAGTCTTGCTAGTGGTTTATCAATTTTAGAAGAAATTTAAATTTTTCACTAAGTTGGTTTTTCAACTCCCTTGGTAAGTTGATTTATATATACACATGTATTATATATATACACACACAATCATAAATAGAATTTTTAAAATTTTCTTCTACACAGTTGTTAATATATAAGATTCCAACATTTTTGTTAATTGATTTGGACTGAAGCGATAGCACAGTGGAGAGGGCATTTTCCTTGCATGCAGCCGACCTGGATTCAATTCCTCCATCTCTCTTGGAGAGCTAGGCAAGCTACTGAGAGTATCCCGCCTGCACATCAGAGCCTGGCAAGCTGCTCGTGGCGTATTCAAAGTGCTAAAAACAATAACAACAAGTTTCACAATGGGGTCATTACTGGTACCCGGTACCCGCTTGAGCAAATCGATGAACAATGGGTTCAGTGTTACATGCTGTTTTTTTATAAAAGTTGACTGTTTCAAGGAGATTTTAGTGTACATAGAGTGGCTGTTTTAGGCTTTTTTTTATCTTTTTTGTACAATATCAAATCATCTGTAATTTTTTTTACTTTTATAGTAAAAACATAGTAATCTTTTTTACTTTTTTGCCAATTTTAAGTCTTTTGATTTTTCTTTCTTGCTCCATGCTCACAGGCATGTTGGGGTTCTCATTGTAGTTCTTATTTGTGTTTCACTGATAATTCCATTGTGCTTATATATTACAGTTTATCTTCTCGTCCCTCATTCATCATTTGAATTCTTTCAGATCTTGGCCAACCTAAACAGTGCTGCATTGAACACAAGTGTCCATATATCTTTTCAAATAAATAGTTTTTGTTTGGCAGTGGATGCCCAGGACCAGAATTCCTGCATTGTATGGTAGAATGTAAGTTTGTAGACTTGTATGGTAGTTTGTATGGTAGAATCTTAGAATCTAAGTTTCTAAAACTTACATAAATAGATATAAATAAATAAATATAAGATATAGCCATTTTCTCCTTAGTTGAATGTTTGAATTACAGAAAGAATAAGATATTTTACAAATAGAAGCATGAACTTACAGTTATCACAAAAAATGTCATGCCATTGGATTTATATTTAATAAAATATCATATAAAATAAAACTTCGAATACTTCCTGACTACATTGATAATGATCTTAAAATTAGACAATTTAGGACAATTAAACATTAAATATATCAAATATAAATAATGTATAGTTTTTATTTTGCATTATAAGTAATGTTATGTTCTAAGAATAGCATTGATTCACAATTTTCAAATGAGTAAAAGCAATTTGAATGAATTGCAGAAAGAAAAAATAATTTCATAAATGGAGGCATAAAATTATAGTTATACAAAATGTCATACCATTGAAAAACAATGATTATCTTCATTTTTATCCTTGTGTTTGCTCAATGGATACATTTGCTGATATTTACCTCTTTCTAATCAGGGGCATCTTTGCTCCGTGATTTCTTTAAACTTTCTTTTTACTTGTAGGAAAAAATATACTTTATCAATAAATCATATTCTACAGGTTGACAGAATAGTTCTGTTGCTAATTATTTTTATTGGCAGCTACAATAAACTTTGCTTATTGTTGTACACTGAGAAGAAGGTAAAATATAGATTATTATAATCTATATATTCCAGAAATGTAAAAAGTTTACAGTAGCTTGCCCCAAGTCATCCAACTATTGAATCTAAGATTATGCAAACTGAATAATTGGCCATGTTATGTAAATTAAACACAAACACACTCAGGAAATCCAACTGACATCCTTTTTTTGTTTTGTTTTGTTTTTCAACTGACATCCTTAACTGCAATTCTGAAGTAACATTTTATGTTTATATGTTCCCTTCACACAAAGCCAACTAACAAACTAATCTACAGTTTCAAAGAAATTTAAATTTATTTAAATTGAAGTGATCTAAAAGCTAATGATCATGAAAAATAACATTTTTTTCTTTTTGGGTCACACCCCTCAATGCACAGGGGTTACTCCTGGCTCTGCGCTCAGGAATTGCTCCTGCTGGTGCTCAGGGGACCATGTGGGATGCTGGGAATCTAACCCGGGTTGGCCATGTGCAAGGCAAACACCCTACCCGCTGTGCTATTGTTCCAGCCCCTCAAAATAACACCTTTTAATCTTTTAATATTCTTTTATTTAGTTACTAGTTTTCAGATAGCAACTTTTAAAAACTGGAACACTAAACACAGACTCAACAAAACTGAAACCATGAGATCTAAGCTGCAACTTTGAAAGTTCCTGTCAAGTTAATAGGAGGGGGCTGGATGAGGGTTGGGGTGGGGAAGAAAGATTGAAGTTGACACTGATGGTGGGATTGGTGTTGAAATATTATATGCCTAAAACTCAACTACCAATAGCTTTGTAAATCAGAATTTTTTAATAAAATAAGTAAATAAAATGAAACTTTGAATACTGCCATAACTAAATTGGTAACAGTTTTAAAATTAGACAAACTAGGAAGGGAAATTTAAATATTAAATGCATCCAATATATTAACGCATATTCACAGAGAATATCTATGATGTAGACAAAAGAAAGCATGATAAAATATCTTCACATTTTATTGAAACTATGCATTATAAAAGTTGATACATTAAAACACTTTTTTAATCTAAAGTGAGAATGATATCTTATGTTTTTTAAGGTACAAGAAATATTTCCTACAGGTAATGTACTTTTTCTTTGTATTTTGAAAAATAGATTTGAGATGTAGACTATCAAAATTTGTTTGCTGATACTTAAATCTTCAGAAGAAACTTCTTTGGGGTCCGCAAGAGAGTATAGTGGGTAATTCACCAGCTTCATAAAAGGTCAGTCTGCGTTCAGTCTCAAGCACCCCACAGGGTCCCCAGGAGTGATCCCTGAGCATAAAGTCAGAGATAAATCCTAACCACCACCTTGTATGGCCGCAAAACAAAATTAAACAACAAAACCAAACCCCAAACAACTCCTCTTTGTCTATTTCCTCTTGGGTAGATATAAACTTTTCAATTTAAAAGTATTTTTAGATTTATAGGAATTTGTAAAATGAGCACAAGGAGATTCTGTATAATGAGTTTTCTAATAGTTGTGCAATATAGCCATAGTAAAATATTGGAACCTAAAATATGACATTGGTACATACAGTTAGTGGCTGGAGCAATAGCACAGCAGGTAGGGCGTTGCCTTGCTAACCCGGGTTTGATTCCTCCACCCTTCTTGGAAAGCCCAAGAGTATCTCGCCTGCACGGCAGAGCCTGGCAAGCTACTCATAGTGTATTTAATATGCCAAATACAGTAGCAACAAGTCTCACAATGGAGATGTTACTGGTGCCTGCTTGAGCAAATCCGATGAGAAACAAGATGACAGTGATACAGAGAATCATGTTAACTATTACTGCTATCACAATAGGGAACTAGCTCACATTTGCAAATTTATCATTTGTATCATCTCTTATAGTTATATAAGTTACATATAGTTATAGTTATATATACTACCCTTCATCACAATCAATTCCTAACTTTTTCTCCATCTCTATATGTTTTTATTGTAAGAATGTTATGTAAATATACCCATCTAGCTTCTGACATTTTAATTAACTTTCTTCATGCAGCACAATAATCTTGAGATAGATGAAATCTATACTTTTAAACTTTTTTAATCATTGAGTAATAAAGAATAGAATTAATAGATCAGAGTTTGTTTAATCATTGTAGTTTTGTACTGAACTCAAAAATAACAGAATGGAGGAGATTCTTATATATCTTCCAGGCATTCTGGTTATTCAAGAGGTTTTTATTACTAAGGAAATGGAAAAAGCAAATGATTAGTGCAGTTTATCAGATTGAATTTTAAAGTGCTACAAATTCTGTAGATCAAAGATGGCCTACTTCCAGTTTTCTGTCAGACTATTTCTTTCTTAGAAATCACAGAGGTGCCAAAGTTCTATTTTTACAGATACAAGTGTCCTAAGAACTAACTAATTAAATTTAAAATGCAGAAAGACGAAGTAGAATCAACATTTGAACTTGAAGTCAAATCAAGTTTTAAAATATTAGTAGTTTATTATCTATATGGATATATAATTAGTAGCTTATTATATATGGATATATAATATTCTCATAAAACTATCAATCTATTTTCATATATGACATTCTACACCAATGCAAAAAGGTGTGATGTTTGTTATATGCATGAAACCCTATTAATCATTAACAGTATTGTAAACCATGACATCTCAAGTAACTTTTTTTAAATGAAAGAAAAATAAAGTTACATTTGTGTAAAATCCCGATTTTCTAATTTGGAGAGAGGGTTTGAGTACACCTGGTATTGCTCGTGGCTTATTTATGCCTCCTGCACAAAGATTATTCCTGGTAGTGCTAGGAGCTGGAGGGATTGAGCCAAAGTCTGCCCAACCAGAGTCTGCAGCACACAGCAAGCACCTGAACCCCTGTACCATCTCTCTGATGCTGGGTTTCTCTATTTCACATATATTCAATGAGCTTTAAGTTCAATTTCCACACAATTTTGTATCAAATTTGGACTGTCTACTAAAAGCCTAGACATTGCTTTCCTGATGAAGTGTATCTCATCCTCTGGATTTCATTCTGATTTCTTGCAGGTCTGTGGTGTACATTGTCCCTTTTTTACTGAAATTTACGACTTAAAAGACTAGCATAAAAATCTAATTAATTAAGACTTGTTTGTTCGTGGAAATTATGAAAAATATTCAATTTTAAAATTGAAACTTTTCCATATAAATTATTTAAAAATGCTTTGCATAAATGTCAAATGAATCCAAATTATGCCACACCCATGGTGAGTATAATCACACATTTATGATCCTAGTTCATATATAATATATAAATGGTTGCTATTCAAGCATTTAAAAAGAACTTAAAATTCAATAAAGTACAAGTTCCTAAATAGATACTTGCTTTACAAACTGGGAAATATAAATGGCTAATAAACATATTTAAAGCATTTCATCTTAGGGAGGGACTGGAGCGATAGCACAGCAGTAGGGCATTTGCCTTCACGTGGCCAACCCGGGTTTGATTCCTCCATCCCTCTCGGAGAGCCCGGCAAGCTACTGAGAGTATCTCGCCCCCACGGCAGAGCCTGGCAAGCTACCTGTGGTGTATCCGATATGCCAAAAAATAGTAACAACAAGTCTCACGATGGAGACGTTACTGGTGTCTCCAGCAAATAGATAAGAAATGGGATGACAGTGACAATGACAGTGACAGTGACATCTTAGGGGGCAGAGAAATTGTACAACAGGCGGGGCATTTGCTTTGTACATGGCTGGCCCAGGTTCAATTCCCCAGCAGGTTCAATCCCTGGGTTCAATCACACAGACCTGAGCATGACTAGATGTGGTCCAGAAACAAAAATTTTCATCTAAATAGTAATAAATAAGTTAGTTCAGATAACATTAAGACAATATATGCACCGTGTCACTGTATCACTGTCATCTCATTGTTCATCTATTTGCTCTAGTAGGTGTCAGTAACATCTCCATTCGTCCCTGTCACGTGCTAGTGTAGCCCGATGGCATAATGGAGGGTCTTTCAGGGTCAGGGGAATGAAGATTATAATTTTTACTGTTTTTGGCATATCGAGTTTGCCACAGGTAGCTTGCCAGGCTCTGCCGTGTGGGCAGGATACTCTCGGTAGCTTGTTGGGCTCTCTGAGAGGGACAGAGGCTTTTGGGGTGGCCTCTAATCACCTTTACAGCTGTTCCTAGTCTACCAAATGTAAACTTTTGGTCGACTAGCATGTTGTAACAATCTGCACACTGACAAACACACACCTGTCTCTGGGAAGCATCTGGGACATCTGTGGCCTCAGGTTGATCTCCTTGAGGTTGATGGAGTGCACCTTCAGGTTGTTGAGCAGCTGGCAGAGCGGGACCCTATCTCGGAGGGTCTGTGCCAGATCAAACACCTGTGCTGAGCACCCCACAGTGGATGAGCCACTACAAGCACTGCTGCTACGGCTCTATATTTGATGACACTGTGACTTGGCCCGGCTGGGGCAGGTGGCAACACTGTGACTGCCACCATGGTTTCTCTGTGCCCTGCCGATGCCAATCTATCCAAACCTTGTCAAACCGGTGATGTCCATCAGGAATCACGTGTAGAGTTCCAGCAAGGATCATGCACAGAGTTCTATGCCTGGCATGCTAGGTGAGATGGTGCTAAGGTGAAATAGTGAGCTCGGTTCTGGAGAGCTCGAGGGGTATAGGTGGTATCAGCGCCACATTGCCTCCAATCTTTTAGTTATTTTGTGGGAAAACTGAGATAATTGTGACTGTGTTCCTTAGGCCTGATTTATGTTTCATAGTAGCTGTAGTGACTACTATCAACATCATTATGAACTAGGAAAACGGCTCTTCAGTTTGCTTTCTGTATGGGGAGTTGTTTCATTTCTTTGAAATACCTTGTCTTAGTTGCCTTTATCCCTCTTTTCCCACGTAAATAGAATTTTGATGCTTTTATATATTACTTTGAAAATATTTGTTTTCTGCCAGAGAAATCTTGCAGAGCTAAAGTGTTTCTTTGCATTTGATACTGCATTAGGTCTACCAGCATGGTTGGTGGACAAGCAAACAAAAACCCACATAATTTTGTTTCTGGTTGTCCCTGACTAGAGAGAGTATTCAAAGAGATGTTTTCTTTGTTTACCTCTTCTCCAGATTTTATGGAGATTTATTTTACTCTGTGTTAGCCTAAGAACTGTGCCACCCTTTTTTGTTGTTGCTTTTTATTTATTGAATCACTGGGAGAACAGTAACAAAGCTTTCAGGATTAAGTATCAGTCACACATTGATCAAACACCCATCCCTTCACCAGTGCACATGTTCCCACCAAGAACCCCAGTATACAACCCCCACACTCCCCACCCTGCCTGTGTAGCAGATGATTTTCACTTTACTCTCTATTTACTTTGATTACAGTCAATTTTAGACAGAAAACCCACTATTATTATTTGAAGTTTTTCCCCCCAACAATCAGACCTGTCTAAAAGGCATCATTAGATAATCTGTTTTCTATTGCTGATAATGAAGAGCATATGATGTTGCATGGCCTCGAAAGTGGCCGCGCAGTTTTGGAATTCTGGTATTTTAGTAATTAAGTCCAGAGGTATTTCTGCCAGCAGCCGCTGTGTTCCTAGATTGGTTTGTGTGCCTCTGGGATCATGGCTGTTCAGAGCAGAGGAGCTATTTGTGGGCGGCTGCTCAGGGTCTCATTTGGGCGGAAAGCAGGGCTGGAGATCCCCTCCCCCCCATTGCAAGATTAACCGAGCACCCCATCACTGCAAGCTTCTGCCTCTCTGTCCAATTGGCTCTGAAAGGTGGCGGTTGTCATGCTGCCACAAAGGAGAAAAGACCGAGGGACAAAGACCCTTCCCCTCCCAGGGCTGCATGGGTCCATAGCTTAGTTCACAGTCCAGGAGTATATCTGCCAGCAGCCACTGCATTCCAAAATTAGTTTGTGTGCCTCTGGGATCATGGCCACTCAGCTGTTCCTGAGTGGCTTTTTGTATATCAGGAATGGTCGCACAGCTGCTCATGTGGCCATGTGGTTTGAAGAAATAGTCCCAGTCCCCACATATCAGAGTCATGTTAGTAGAAGCTCAGTTTCACCGGGATTCCATCTGGAGAAGGCAGGAAGAGTGCACCTGCTCTGTCTGGGGCGCCCTGGTGTTGCCAGCCCAGTCTGGGTCCAGAGCATTCACTGGCTTGTGGTGCCCGCCGGCCAGGATTCTTCACTGCTGAGTCTGTGCCAGCCTCTAAAGCTCACAGGAAATAAGAAAGAGAGCCCATTTAAAATTTTTCCTTTTATTTTAGCTACATTATACAATGCCTGTGGTATGCAGAATTTGGGGGATGCTGGTACTAACTAAATACAGTCAGCAGCTACAGGTGATACTTGTTTAGAACTCGACTTTGGGCTTCATAACCTTGCTACTGCCTTCCTTGATGCTCCAACATTAGGAGAATGTCTGTTTATAAAACCTAGACTCAAGAGGTTGCATCAAGTGTCAGGCACAATGTGAAGCACTGACATGTCTAATGTGGTCTCTCCAGAGCAGACAGTGAGTCAGACACCTTCCTCAGCATAGGTTTGCATATTACCCAGAGACATGTATACCACAGTCACAGTAAAGAGGCAATCGATTTGATTCCTGATTCTTCCCCCGGAATGTAGGCAAGTGTCTTGGACTGATACACTGCTTCTGAAGTTTATTCATCTTGATGACGTTGAAGAAACAACCTCAGCATTACAGAATCCAAGGTCAACATAACAGGGCAGTACTCTACAATTGTCAACTTCTACTCAAGACTGTTAGAACAGGACTAGGTTAAAAACAAACAAGCAAACAAACAAACAAATAACCCACCTCACTTACTCTATGACTGGAGCAATAGCACAGCCAGTAGGTCATTTGCCTTGCATACAGACAACCCAGGTTTGATTCCTCCGCCCTTCTCAGAGAGCCCGGCAATCTACAGAGAGTATCCAGCCTGCACAGCAGAGGCTGGCAAGCTACTCATGGCGTATTCAATATGCCAAAAGCAGTAGCAACAAGTCTCACAATGGAGACGTTACTGATCCCCACTTGAGCAAATCGATGAACAACGGGACAACAGTGCCACAGTGCTACTCTATAGAAATGAATGCAGAACAGAAAACATAATGAGAGCACAGAGAAAGTCTCCCTAACAGTTAGACCAAAACAAGAGCCCTGGAAGAAATTTTTAAACAACGAAGTTAATAAGCTTACTTTCCCTGTCTTTTCACCACTCCACTATTTTAAATTTTTACTATTCCATGATATTGGATTTTCTGTTTGCTAATCATATAGATGGCATATCCAATACGCACGGGTAGCTTGCTAGGCTCTGCTGTGCGGGCTTGATACTCTCGGTAGCTTGCCGGGCTCTCCGAGAGGGGCAGAGAAATTGAACTTGGTTGGCCGCGTGAAAGGTGAATGCCCAACTGCTGTGCTATCGCCCCAGCCCAAAAACAGCAAAAATAAGTCTCTCAATGAGAGACGTTACTGGTGCCCGATCAAACAAATCGATGATCAACGGGATGACAGTGATACAATCATACAGATGATAACTCATCAATGAAGAAATTTCACCAGTTATTTAATTTCAAGAAAGATGATGTTGAGAGAAAAACATTACTTGATGAGTATTTATAGATATCAATAATCCATGCTACTCATTTCTTCCATTTCCAATGATAAAAGAAAATTGACTCATTTGCCAATTAAATATAAATTATACTAATTGTTTGCAATTGAACAGTACTTTGTTTTGACTAGGTAATATGTCTCCAAAATGAAACTGCAACCTATTGTACCAAATCAGCTTCATTATTGTCATACTTAACAATGAATAAAAAAAAAAGTAGACCTCAGCTAAATATGTGTTTATTTTCCAGTCTCTGATGAAACCCTACCATATAGAACGCGTGTTAAAAACAGTTCGAGTCATTTAGTGAATAGATAAATATGTCAATCATTTGATCAAATTTTCCTAAAATGATCATATTAATTCAGTTTTCACTCATTGACATAATTTATTCAGATTTCTACTAAGCTAACTAAACTCTACAAAACATTTCCTTCATGTCTTTAACCTTAATTTATGTGTAATAAATGCATAGGGCCTGGATTCCATCTAAGCTCTCACATGCAAGGAAGCCTTTGTTCATTCCCTCCTGTTGTTAGTCCACACACTTTCCCCTTTGCTCCCATTTGCTCTCTTCCCTTCACCACTTCCTTTCTCTCAGCTGGCACTCCATTTTCGTCTTTGCTCCTTAGGTACAGTTCTTGAGGTCATTTACTACTCCGAGCTCTAGTCCATAAATAAATAGTTTGGATTCCTATTATTAGATTTATTCTTTATATAAAGTATTTCCTCAAACAGGACTGAAGTGATAGCAGAGCGGGTAGGACATTTGTCTTGCACGCAGACGACCTGGGTTCGATTCCTCTGTCCCTCTCAGAGAGCCCGGCAAGCTACCAAGAGTATCTCACCCATACAGCAGAGCCTGGCAAGCAACCTGTGACGTATTAGATATGCCAAAAACAGTAACAACAAGTCTCACAATGGAGACGTTACTGGTGCCTGCTTGAGCAAATCAATGAACAACGGGACGACAGTGCGACAGTGCTACAGCGCTATTTCCTCAAACACATCTACACAAATCAGATATTTCTGAGAATGGCTGTCTTTATCCACCATCCATTCACACAGAGCCAACCTACACCAGAGAGAGAGATGGAAATGTGAAGACCGTTTCTTGACAATTGATCCAATGATACAGATCTTAAAATGAAGTTTCCCACTATTCTTTTCCCGAAAATTCATGACCAGTTAAATTAAGGATCACATCTAAATGAATAAAAACAAATTCTTGATTTTTTAGGTCACATTCACTTGTTCATCTCAGATTTAGTAGAGTGTTTGGGGATATTTAAATATCCCCAAACTAGGAGAGCTAACATTAATTGAGTAATTTTTAACTTACATGTAAGGACACACTCAAGTTGTTGGGTACGAATTGATAATTCAGCTGGTAAGGCACCTGAACCTGAATTCAGGTTCAATCCCTGGCACCACTATATTCTCCTGAGGCTCCAAGGAGTGATTCCTGAAAACAGAGCCAGAATTAGCACTGTAAGCACTTCCAGCAACAACAAACAAAACAAAGCAAAACAAAACAAAAAGGCATGTAAGGAAGCATTCAAATTGGAATTAATTGGCTGACTGTATACCACAAATCTACACACAGTGAATTTTCTGATTTGAGAACTCTGTAGGTGTGTATGCTTGGGTATAGTTATAAGCCATTCTCAAGCTATCAAAATATTCAGTGGGCCACAGTTTTCTCATAAGTATCTAAAAGATTTTCTCATAGATAACTTGAGGCAGCTTTTCGCTAACACATTTTGGGATCCGTGGATTTAAGTTCTGATGTCATTTTATGCCATGAATTGAGTTTCTCTGAATATCCCTGAGAGTGGCATTTTTCCAGCTTGAAGCCCCATAGCATTCTGTTTCTCTATCTCTAATGACACTTATCATGTTGTATTTTGAATCACATTTGTTTTCATTTATTTTATCTTGATGGTATTTCAGGGCAAACCACTACCACCTGTCAGCAAAATGTGAGGGTAATGAAGCTGAAAATCAGGGGAGGGTCAGGAATTGGATACTGAAGAATCATTATCAAAATGCAGAACTACATTCACGTTGCTTTCATAGAAGCAGAGCTGAAGATGTGGCTAATGGAACAAGACACATTAAATCCATCTAGGGCATGTGTGAGAAAGTCCATGGGGAAACACGAGGTCGCAGTGGGAGGAAGCTAATAAAAAAGGCACACGTGGGAAGTAATGGTGGCATTCACTTGTTCATCTCAGATTTATTTTCATGGATGAACTCTCATTACCATTTTAAATTCTCTTTCCAAGGTCCAAGGTCTCTCATATCTTGTCAGTCTTAATGGAGTCGCCTGTTCCTTATGAAAAGAATCCTATTTCACACAGGCAACTCCATTGGAAGTTCCTTTGCCACAGCGTTTAACAATTCCACATACAGAATAACAAATTAAATCGGAGTGAGCAAAGTGGACAGAATTTTTTTTGCTGTTAAGGGTTAATATTTTTTAGCAAACACTGGTATTTGGTTGTGCACTCTAATATAATTTTCTGTGGGTGAAGTAGCAAGTTCTCCTATTATTCTTTCTACTGCCTCATTAGTCTTCACCTATTAGCAAGTAAGTTTTACTTAATGAGGTATTTAGGATCATTTTAGTGATGGTCATTTATAATAAAAAGTCTACAGTAAACTCCTGCACTGACCTCTAATGTATTGTTTAATTCTATTCCATCTGCAAGTGTTTATTTTCTTTTATTAACTATATTAGAAGAGGCTAATTTGTTAAGCATTTACATGTTATTTTCCCCAGTGAGGTGTCTGCTGTCATGCTTCTATGACTTTGTTATTCCATAAAATGACACTGCCTAGCTCTTAATTGCTTTAATATAAAAATCAATAAAAAGAATTATATAGGGGAAATCCCCTTTCAATGGGGGATATATAGTAAACAGAAAAGAAAGATAAAGAAAAATCTTAAACATAGTCAAACATTTATTCCTCTGTTCACTTTTCTTCAAAATTAAGTCTCTTCCTGTCTGTCCCAGAGGTCCTTTGCTCCGAGTCACAATGGTGGTCACTGAGCACTAGTAAATTTTTCACAGGAGAGAGCATGAAAGGAGCCATAGGAAAGTCTGCAGGGTCTTGAAGAAACTCTCCTTATCCCACTGCTCTCTGTTATCTCTTCTCACCTGGCCCCATGTTTTTCATTTTTTGCAAAATGGTTGTTGTTTTTTGGACTTGCGGAGAAGAATCACAATTGAGCTGACCCCAAATGAGAGTAAAACCTGTACACACTATAAAAGTTCAGAAGGTACTTGGCACAAGGGAACGATGGAACCTAATCATTATCAGGCCCAAATTGAGACAGATAAAGTAAATAAAAAGAAATCCAGAAAAATGGCAGAGTGTAAAATTGTAAGCTGAATTCGTCAAAGAAATGCGATGTTGTTGATGGGAGGCTTTTTATTCTACATTTTTTCCCCACTGTCCTTGCAGATTTATTTTCTTTATAAGTCATAGACTTTTGGCAAAGCACTTTTGGATAAACCTTTTTAAAGAATAACACATTCCCATCAGAACCATGACATAAAATGAGAATAAACTTAAATTCCACTTTGCTTCAAGTTCTTCAGGCTGACAAAGAGATTATAAACATATGACAAGTAGCCATAGATCTATAGAGAGACTGCTAGTAAACATGTACACATAATTCAACAGGTTGAATTATTGGAAATGACTTTATAATGAAAACATGTTTACAATGGACATAAGCATACACATGCCTTGCAAATATTTTTCTCTCACTACTATTTTACTATTTAAAATGAATCCGATAAAGCCAGAGAGATAGTACACAGGTATTAAGATGATTGCCTTGTATTCTACGAACCAGGATTTTATCACTGGTTCCATCTATGGTACCCTGCTCTGTCAGGAGTACTTTCTGAGTATAGGGACAGGAAGAATCCCTAAGCACAGCCAGATATGACCCCAAACCAAAGAACTATAAATAAACACAATAAATCCTATAATATGATTCCCAAAGTATTATAGCACATGTTTATCCTGTGTGTATATATGTAAATAAGGCAAAGATTAATGTAGAAAATCTTTTCTATGATGTAGAAAATCATCACAAACTATAACATATATAGTATATGAGATATTTATAAAAACATTTTACATTTGCTACAGATTATGTTTGTGGTGATGAAGAAAGTTGGGGGAAGAACCTCTATCAAATTGAACACTGCTCTGCTCTGCGTAACTGTTAGGTATGAAGTAATTTTTGAAAGATTAGAGAGAAAGCAGTGCAACCATAAAGATCCACTGGCATGAGAGGAAACCAAATAAGTGAGAGACAAGAGGATGGATGCAGACAATGGGTTCATATCGTATGAGAGATATTTTGATGGCAGGGTCATAGAAGCTTATATAGGAAAGGAATGTAAAGTACACTTTCTCAAAGGTCAGGTTGTTGAAAAGTGGTGAGGACCAGGGTAGTGAATAAACTTTCTTAGGAAAGTTTAAGAGGCCTTTAGCGACTCAGAATTCAGACAGCTTAGTATCATCCTTTGTACTATGCTCCTGGAAGAAAGATCAGATGAAGAAAATATTTCTTTAATTCTCAATAGTACCTGATCAAAAAAAGTTTATTGTTTCTAAGTTTTTGAATCCAGTTCTTAATTTCTTTAGGGTTGGTTTCAGCAGTGGAAAGATTTTGTCCTAGGCTTAATAATAAGAAAAGTAATGCTTATTTAAAAAAAAAATCCAGATAACTCAAAAAAAGCAGTCAGTGAAGGGAGCTGTTCTAAGGCCACTTGGGAGCCATTCATGTGGGTGGTGGCTATTTGCTCTTCAATAAAATATGAAGACTTACCATAGAAACCAGAGTAGCAGACAGTACTTGTACTGCCTCCAAGACGCAGTGCTTCAATAAAGAAATGCTTGCAATGAGGAACGAACGAACATAGTGGTACATTTTTATAATCCCATAATAAAAAAGAGTATCTTTTGCAAAACATTTACATTTTCTCAGTTTGTAATACCCAGCTACTCTGTGATAATCAATACGATGTTCCAAAAACCTAACATTCATCTTTCTTGTGATCCTTGAAAATAAGCACTTTTATTTGAAAGCTCATCTCGACAGAATGAGTGTCTCATTTCAAAAAGTATAAATTTGGAGGCAAGGAATTGACAGAATGAGATATCCTTTGCTTTTTTTTAGAGAGGGAGCATGATATTATTCAAAGTTCTGCCAGGGTATACACAGGTTGCTGAGGTCAGCTGAAGAAGATTTTATTTTGGTTTTATGTACTTCTGCCTCAAATTTAAAGATGCAAATACCCTAAGACTTGCATATGAAATAATTTTGAATTATCTTGTTATAACACACTATACCCTATGAGTTGTTTCAAATTTTTATAATAGGAGAACCTGGCAAGCTACCGAGAGCATCCCACCTGCACGGCAGAGCCTGTCAAGCTACCCGCAAGCTACCCGTTGCATATTCGATATGCAAAACAGTAAGAAGTCTCACAATGGAGACGTTACTGGTGCCCACTTGAGCAAATCGATGAACAATAGGACGGCAGTGCTATAGTGCTACAGTGTAGTTTTTATAGTACGTGTGTGTGTGTGTGTGTGTGGGTGTGAGATTAGCTACATAATTACAAGAGGTAGACATGTTCCATATGTTATAAAAGTTCAATTTTGACTTAGAAAATATAGCCCAAGTATACTTTTTCCAATGAAAGTAATTTAGATTGAAGTAGAACCCTGCAATGCCACCATCTGTACAAGTAAATTACTTTCAGAGTAATTAAATATGCATATCTGATCCACATACTGTACCGATGAACCCAGGTTTATTAAAGCAATATGCTTATAAATCCCCTAGGTATGAAAGAACCAATGGCATTTTGCATTCAGACAGATACAAATAAGCAAAAGGAAGTTATTTGAGTAGTTTCATCTCTTCTAGAAATATGTTTATCAACTTCAAGTCAATTAGCATTTTTCACTAAAGCAGAATTATAAGTATTCTTATTGATCTAATATTTTGCATTGACTTAGTGCTTAAGTAGTTATTTTCCTATGAACTTGTTTGAAGTTTTGAAGAGCAGAGCAATGCAGTGAAACTAAAATGATTACTTCATGTGAATTCATTACAGTTGGACTCGCCCCTCCATAAAAAACAGAATTGCACAGCAAGTTGGAATTTCTTTATTGCATCATCATGGTTTATAGTCCATAACAAACACAAATAGAAAAAGGAATCATAACAATATGATACATGTGACCTGCCAACCTACCAGAAGGTGCATTGCCTGGGGAGTATTCAGTTACACTGCATAGGGACAGCAGCAATTAAAGTACTCTCTATCGTGACCCCTAGTAAGGCTTGACCCTGGTCCTTTTGACCACATCATAATCACCAACTGTCATTTTAGCTGGTTATTTATGTATGTTCTTCCAAAAACAAGGCTTGTTGAGCAATTGCTGATGTCATTTAGAAGTGGCTTCCTACTGTGGTGAGACACCCAGATGCTTTTATAGAGCATTATTCTCTGCTTACTAGAGATAACAAGTGAGAGCAGGGTCCTAGAAATGACCTGATAAATGGAAAGTTACCAAAGGTAATCTCCGTCAGGATTTTTTTTTTAATTCCAGATCCAAAGAAATTAAATGTCTTTTTTCTCAGATTGTCTTTAATCCTTGGGAATTTGGTAATCAATATTCATTTCCTTCACATCAATAATTCCCATTAAAGTCAAATTAAGTGTTGATTGGAAAGTATTGAAGATTTGTCTTCTTTTTAGCATCCTCTCATCTTTGTGACCATATTCAAAATGGGTGAACCTGAATGCAAAAGGTAACATTTTCTTTATAATTCATACTTAGCTGCTATTCACAGACAAACTAAGCTGATACATTCACAGTTTTCTTTAAAAAAGGAAATGTTGGATTGTCACTGAATTAGAAATGCCATTGGATATTCTACATATTTTTCTTTGGAGCACTTTACTTTTGTGCTTGTTCATAAAGTAAAAGGACTCTCAAGTACTACTTTGAGGGTAATATTATGTTTTTATATAATATTATTGAAATTACATGTAAAATATTCACCTAAATACCCAATTTTGTCTTTTTTTTGTCTTTGGACAAAAGACTGCTTCACACCATCCCAACCTATTCCTTGTTCACTATAATCTTATCAGGAAAGTCACATCAAAGAATGACTCTTTTTTGCAGATTTATGATTAGAACTGATGTGATTACCATTTTATTATCATAAGACAAAGATTTCAGGCTGTAGAGATAGTATAGTCGGTAGGATGCTTGTCTTGTACATTGCTGACCCAGGTTCCATCTCTGGCATCCCATGTTGTCCCCAAGCCTGCCAGGAGTAATACCTGAGCCTTTTCAGGTATGGCTCAAACCTAAAAATAAAGAAGTAAAACACAAATATATAGTGTAATGAAATTTTCATAAAACACAATTTATAAATCTGTTAAATCTTCCAAGATATACCATTGGCAAACTATAAAACTATAGACGAATTAAATAATCTTTTTGTGCTCAATTTTCTCATCCTTAGAATGGAGCTAATAAAAGCAGCCATCTGATAACATTGCTGTGTGTATAAAATGATGTTGTACATACTCATCAGAACCATGGCCAGCTCACAGGAAGTACCCAATACCTGTTACAGTGAGGATAATCATTCCTTATACTTAGTTTTCAAATGGTTGTTATATTCTTGGGCATATGTGTGTTATTTTGTAACCTTCTGATAACCTTGACTAGTTGTCAATGCCTTACCTCAACCGAACTATGAGATCATCAGTAGAGAAATTCATTGCAATGACCCAGGCTTAAGCTTAGTTCCAGATTGTGTATAGACCTTAAATAAACATTTTGAACGCATAGATTGTTTTTATTTTGTATACCCATTGAGCAAAAATAAAGACTTGGCAGATATATATGGGTCCTCAGATTTTCTAAATATTTATCAATGATTGAAGACTCAATAGTCTTGAAAAATTTTTCTTCTCAAAACTCTACCATGTGAGTTTTAAAAAAGTGTGGGCACTCAATGCGTGCATTCCATCACCAAAAGCTTCTCCCCTCTCCGGCAGCCAATGGCAACAGACAATGAAGGAGGGAACTGGCCTACAGGCTGGTTGGTGACCTCACTGTTTAATCCAGTCTCTGTCTGTGCCCTATTGCAGTCTCACCGCATACCTGATTCCAGGTCTCACACTTCCCCCTCTTGCCAACGCCCAGCATTAGTTAAGAGAAAAAACATCAAAGCTTGTGGGTAGCAATTCTCAAGGGCAGAATTCCATCAATTGTATCACCTATCATCCCTTTGATCTTCAATTTGTTCTAGCAGGCGCCAGTACGTCTCATTCATCCTTGTCACATGCTAGTGTAGCCCATGGTATCTGCTCGCTCCAGGAACAGGAAGAGCCTCAAACCATTCATTTAGGGTTTTGATGAAAAACTCTGACCATCTCGTAGGTGAGCGGCCACACGGTCTTTTGATGTCCTGTGAAATGCAGTTGTTTAGGTCATCTCTAAATCACATTACATGTCTGGTTCATCTGATTTTTGACACCTTGGCAAATGAGACAGTGTCCCTGATCCTTGATCGTCAATGGAGGTTGGAACTCTGGATTCCTTCTCTCACTTGAATGAAATGTGCTACTCCAAGCATAGCTCTTTCAATTCCTCTTTGGGATACCCAAATAGCGTTCTCATCCTGTTTTTGTAGGGCCCAGGTCTCTGAGGCGTATGTTAGTGCAGGAAGAATGGTGGAGTCAAAAAGATGTGCCTGGTGCGGCTCCTCCGCAGCTGCACCCGAGTGAATCCAGACCCCGCTGAACCAACTACAACATGGACTGCTCCTAGCAGATTGTTTCCTGCCAGAGAACTAAGCTGTGACCCCATGCCCGCCCGGGAGGGGAAAGGTATTTCTCTCTCTTGCCTGTCCCTTCCCGGGGATGAAGGGCGTGGGGACCGCCATATTATGACGACCACAGATGGGGTTTACAAGCTTGCAATGATCGAATATCCGGAAGAAATCTCCCTGGACTTAGTTGTTAAAGTACAGAAATACAAAACCGTGCAGCCGCAGCGGCCGCGCGACCTCATTTCTCTTCACAACACGTCTGACTCTAGTGGGGTGCTCCTAATAATGGTGAGGTTTGTGTTGAAATATTGAATGTAACCAAAGTAAATAGAAAGTAAAGTGAAATACATCAGTTACAAGGCAGGGGGGTGCGGGGGTGGGCAGGATGGGAGGTGTACTGTGGTTTTTTTTTTTTCTTCGGTGGTGGGATATGGGCACTGGTGAAGGGATGGGTTTTTCAGCATTTTATGACTAAGACTTAAGCCTGAAAGCATTGTAATTTTCCACATGGTGATTTAATAAAATAAAATAAAATTTAAAAAAAAAGATGTGCCTGGAGTCGGAGTAGACGACGCCACATCTCTTTGAGCGTAATCGTCTGATTCGGGTTATTAGGCATTTAAATGGATCAATGCTTATAGCCAAGTTTGTGTTAACAAGGACACTGACACCACCAATGCCTCTGCTGTCACATGTTCCAAGGAACAGTTCTTCTCCAGTGTCAAAATGGCATGATGTGATCCATGCCTCTCGTTTCTGTCAGATCAATGATGTCATACTTGATTTTCTGCTCTTGCATCATCAGGTCCTCGATGGATGCTTCAGATGCCAGCATTTGTATGTTGAATGTACAAATAGTCATTTTAGTTCTTCTTCATTTTGGCAGTTTAGTTTGTCCCTGAGATTTTATTAGCCTCTCCTTGCTCATCCTTCTTAACACTGCCTACTGGGGGCTCTTTTGGTGTCAGGTGAATGAGACCCATTGTTGTTAGTGCTTTTGGCATATCGAATACACCACAGGTAGCTTGCTAGGCTCTGCTGTGAGTGCGGGGTACTCTCAGTAGCTTGTCGGGCTATCTGAAAGGGATGGAGGCTTTTAGGGTGGCCTCCAATCGCCCTTACAGGTGTCCCCATGGGTCACACCATATTTTAACCCCATCGAATATGGTGCAGAAATTATAGAAAATGGGTATTAAGTGTCTGGAGTGATAGGACAGCAGTAGGGCATTTGCCTTGCATGCGGCCGACCTGGGTTCGATACCTCCGCCCCTCTCGGAGAGCCGGGCAAGCTGTCAAGAATATCTCACCCGCACAGCAGAGTCTGGCAAACTACCCATGGCATATTCAATATGCTAAAAAAAAACAGTAACAACAAGTCTCACAATGGAAACGTTACTGGTGCCTGCTCAAGCAAATCATTGAGCAACGGGATGACAGTGACAGTGACAGTGGATATTAAGTGTCATATGGTGTGTCGTGTGGCTGCAAAGCTGCCCCACAGTCCGGAAAGTGGCCTGGAGTGTGGTGGTGACTGGGTAGTGGAGATAGTGTAAGTTGGAGGTAGTGTTGGTCTGGCACAGGTAGGGTAGGTCATCTGGGTTTGATCCCTGGGCACTGGAGATTGGAGGAGGTAGACAGAGGATCTTGTTTCCTGGTCCCGTTGAGCCTGGAGTCCAAGGTCACAAAGCTCTGTTTTACCTAGTTATGTGGGGCTTCACTCATGTGTGAGGTTCGGCCCAAGTGTCCAGAAAGTGGCCCGGAGCATGGTGGTGGCTGGGTAGTGGAGCCAGAATTCCATCTAAGTTGTATTACTACTACTACCCCCTTTCCTTAGGCAGTATTCATTTAAACAGTCATCTTAAACTTACTTCTTAATAATATTTCTAGTCATTTTGTATGAACACAGTCGAGGATATATTAAGCTTCAAGGGTGGTTCTCCTGGGGTCTTATCACTGTATGTCTCAGACTACAGTCCTCAGGCCAGGTTAGTCCTTCCTAAGTCAGCAGGGTCCTTGTCCAGTTACTTCCTTTGGGTCATGACAGAGTATGTCTGTGACCATGCTCTTAACACTTTATATGTTTTATGGGACTTGGCTTGTATCTTTTCCATGTAGGAAAGCTTACATCCTGTTCCTTTTTGATGCCTGGGTAGTTCACGGCTTGCCTTAGGCCTATTCAAATCACTCGTCAGGCCCCTCCTTTTGGGTGTTAGGAACGAAGGGCAACTGAGGCTTAAGTAGAGTAAATATGACAGATGCCCTGGAGTAAATGTTATTTGGAGTCAGTTAACTCCCAAGTTACAAAAGCATAGCATTAACTGTCTTCCTGTGTTTATACAAAAAGCACATTGCTCTAAAGTAAACCATACAAAGGACAGAAGGGAAAGAGAAAAGCAATATTTCACTTGCATATACAAAATCTAGAATCTTCATAAGAATCTGACTTTACAAGTCACAGAGTCTGATTTGGAAATATAGTGATTAGCAGATAGGGAAAACAGAGTACGAAGGAGAAGTTAAACACAGAATATAAACACATAGGAAAGGGCGTGCCGAGGGAGCACTGTCATGGGTGTGACTCAATAAACCTAAGCTCCCTGTGGCAGAGGAGAAAGGACAAACTAGTGTTATCCAACACTACTAGTCTTTAAAAGGCCCAGCTATTTGTTTCACTCCTAAGTCAAAAGGTTTTCCTTCTCATGTAAACCCCTCTCTTAAGGAGTCTGTGAGACTGATATAAAGGAGATCAAAACGGTTTCATCATACTTGATATCACCTTTCAACCATAGACATAATTAGTGGTTATTATTTTTTGCCAGTGAAATATTTGATTTATAGCTATTTTTAATTTTTTAAAAAATTTACTTTTCCCCATTTTTATAAGAAATATATATTTTATTTCTTAGATAAATGATATATAACTTTTTAAATAAGAGTTGTTCTTGGCTCTAGAAATCTGTATTACAATTTTAGAATTCTTATGGACACTAATAATATGACTAGCTGATCTTTCAAGAACTAAGTAAAATCATAGCGTAAATTATTTTAATTACAAAATAGCATATGACATAATATTGATAAAGTGAGCTGTCTAAAGGGTTCGGTATGGGAAGATTGTTAGGGACTGGTTAGAGTATGGCAATGGAATATTTATTGGAAGAAATTAAAAGCAAAACTATTAGAGAAGGGTCAAGCTAGTTGAAATAAGCAGCAGATAAGCTCTTTAAAAAAGAAATATTTGCTTTCTCATGACATTTCAGATAAGTGTGCAATCAGCTCATCCTGTCATTAGTCTCTAACTACAGAGGAGAAAGGAATAAACATATCTCTGGTTTCCACATATTCTGCCATCAGATTCCAAAATGCCACTTATTAAAAATCTGAAAAGTGGAAACTTTATCTGAACAACTTTGCTCCTTCAGAGAAAACATGCTTTCTTAGCATTGATTTTTGAATGATATTTGAAGAAATATTTAAATTCTTTATGGCACTCTAAATTAAGGACTCTGCATCATATTATACATTTACTTATTTTTATTTAAAAACTTTTACTGCTTCTCAGTAACAATTAAAACAGCATGGTACTGGAACAAAGGCAGAGCCGTAGACCAATGGAACAGGGTGGAATATCCCTACACACAACCCCAAATGTATGACCATCTAATCTTTGATAAGGGAGCAAGAGATGTGAAGTGGAGCAAAGAAAGCCTCTTTAACAAATGGTGCTGGCACAACTGGACAACCACATGCAAAAAAATGGGTTTAGACCTTGACCTGACACCATGCACAAAAGTCAGATCAAAATGGATTAAAGACCTCAACATTAGACCACAAACCATAAGGTACATTGAAGACAAGGTCGGCAAAACCCTCCACAATATTGAAGATAAAGGTATCTTCAAAGGTGACACGGAACTAAGCAATCTAGTAAAAACAGAGATCAACAAATGGGACTACATTAAACTAAAAAGCTTCTGCACCGCAAGAGATACAGTGACCAGAATACAAAGACTATCCACAGAATGGGAAAGGATATTTACACAATACCCATCAGATAAGGGGTTGATATCAAGGGTATATAAGGCACTGGTTGAACTCTACAAGAAGAAAACATCCAACCCCATCAAAAAATGGGGCGAAGAAATGAACAGAAACTTTACCAAGGAAGAAATACGAATGGCCAAAAGGCACATGAAAAAGTGCTCTGCATCACTAATCATCAGAGAGATGCAGATCAAAACAACCATGAAATACCACCTCACACCACAGAGATTAGCACACATCCAAAAGAACAAAAGCAACCGCTGTTGGAGAGGATGTGGGGAGAAAGGGACCCTTCTTCACTGCTGGTGGGAATGCCGACTGGTTCAGCCCTTCTGGAAAACAATATGGACGATTCTCAAAATATTAGATATTGAATTCCCATTTGACCCAGCAATACCACTGCTGGGAATATATCCCAGAGAGGCAAAAAAGTACAATCGAAACAACTGCACATGTATTTTCATTGCAGCACTGTTTACAATAGCCAGAATCTGGAAAAAACCCGAATGCCCCAAAATGGATGACTGGTTGAGGAAACTTTGGTACATCTATACAATGGAATACTATGCAGCTGTTAGAAAAAAGGAAGTCAAGAATTTTGTAGTTAAGTGGATGGGCATGAAAAGTTTCATGCTGAGTGAAATGAGTCAGAAAGAGAGAGACAGACATAGAAAGACTGCACTCATCTATGGTATATAGAATATCAGAGTGGGAGACTAATACCCAAGAACTGTAGAAATAAGTACCAGGAGGTTGACCCCATGGCTTCGAGGCTGGCCTCACGTTCCGGGGAAAGGGCAACTCAGAGAAGCGATCACCAACTACATTGTAGTCGAAGGCCATGTGGGGGAAGGGAGTTGCGGGCTGAATGAGGGCTAGAGACTGAGCACAGCGGCCACTCAACACCTTTATTGCAAACCACAACAGCTAATTAGAGAGAGAGAACAGAAGGGAATGCCCTGCCACAGTGGCAGGGTGGGTTGGGGGGGAGATGGGATTGGGGAGGGTGGGAGGGACGCTGGGTTTACTGGTGGTGGAGAATGGGCACTGGTGAAGGAATGGGTTCCCGAACTTTGTATGAGGGAAGTATAAGCACAAAAGTGTATAAATCTGTAACTGTACCCTCACGGTGATTCTCTAATTAAAAATAAATAAATTATTAAAAATAAATAAATAAATAAACTTTTACTGCTTCTGAGTAATTAGCTCATTCCCCACCATAAAACAATTTATTTGACTTAAAAGTAGTACTTTTGAAATGACAAGAACAATAACAGAAAGATCTTATGTTTACTAAAGAAAATTTAACAAACACCTATTTAATAAAGAGAACTTTAGAACAGATTTTTACCTGTGAAAAGTAATGCATAATTATATTTATTTAGTACAAACTTTTTAATGTGACTCTAAAATAAACAAAAAGATGTAAAAATAAAATACAGAAGATCTTTGGTTTAAAAAAATAAAATGTGGACAAAGCAACTATAGTCATGCTCAAAAAGGGGCTCTACATTCAGTCACAATAAGACTGAAATAAAAATGGTGCTACTGGGTCTGAGAATATAGCTCATAGGACTGAAGTACATGCTTAACATGCAGTAGTCCCAGGTTAGATCCCCAGCACCAGATGGTCCTCTGAGCATTGAACCTGGGGAAGTCCTAAACACAACCAGCTATATTCCAAAAATATAACAGAAACACTGTTTTGTTAAAAAGAAAAAATATCTGGAGTGAGAATACGGTGGGTAGCATATATGCCTTGTATATGCTGACCCGGATTCAATCCTCAGATGGTCGCCTGAGTACCACCAGGAGTGATCCCAAAATGCAGAGTCAGGAATAAACCCTGAGTATCACTAACTGTGTTCCCCCCAAAATGAAAGAAAAAACGAAGAAAATTTCTGTGGATCAGAGTGATAATCAACCATTAGGGCATTTGCCTTTCATGCAGTCAACCCAGGTTCAATTCCCAGCACACATATGATTCCCTCGAATTCCTCCAGGAGTGATCATTGAGACTGGGTGTGGCCCCCAAATAAATATTTATATATATATGTGTTTGTGTATAAGTGTATATATGATATATATGTATTATATTATATACATATATATATATAAAGATAGTACTGCACTGCAGTGGGAATAGGATTTTTTCTTTTCAATTAATGGTTCTGAATCGTTTGGAGAACTGTTTGAAATAAAGAAATCTTGATCTGCTTCTCACGATGTACATGAAATAAAATCCAGACCTAAATCTGAAATACAAAATAAAGTTTAAAGTAAAAAAGAATGAATATATCGACAAATTTAAAAGAAAACATAAAGTATCTTAAGTTGTAGCAAGCAAAATTTTCTTTCATGGGGTTTTCTCTTTATAAGAGAAATAGGGGTGAAGTAGAAAATAGTATGATTAAGAATTCACCAAAGGCATTAATAAAAGATTTAGAAAAAGTCATAAGATGGTACTAAGTATTTTCCAAACAGCTATGCAACAATGAACTTTGATTCACAATCTATACAGTTCTCCCAGAAATCAATTAAATAAAGGTTGGTCATATTTTTAAAATGGAGAAATATGTTAGTCTGTATATTCCATGAGGAAAGGACAAGGATACAATAGAGTGTTCAGTTTAGTTAACAGGGAAATGCAAATGAAAGCCACAATTCCAGCTGTTTAAAATCAAAATGACTGAAATAAAAGCCTGTGGTAACCAAATATCAATGGAACTTAATTGAGTAGCACTATTCAAAATGTGTTTTAAATGAATTGGTAAAAACACTTTAGAAAAATGTTTTAATAGGTTCAGCTAAGACAGCACATATGTACCGAATGACCCAATAGTTTTCATCGCAGCATTATTCATAATAGTCACAACTGAAGACAATGTCAAACTAAAAGCACTGTCAGTAGGAGAAAAACTTGATTTGGGCATATTCATAAAATAGAATGCCATATTCTAGTAAGAATAAATAAACTACAATCTATTGAAGCATCATAAAATTCTCAACAGCATGATATAGATCTGTAGAAAGTTAAACAGAGAAGTACATATTCAATCATGCTATTTATACACTTCAAAAATAAGCAAATCAAGTCAATGCTGTCAGAAATAGGATTGTTGTTACTCTATGGAAAAAAGTTAGTGACCGGGGGAGATCTTGAGGAGATTGAGGTCCTGATGACGTTCTGTTTCCAAATGACAATGCTTGCTACTTGGGTATCTACTATCTCTGCATTTTAAATATGTAATAGTCAAATAAAATTACAAAAATGTACTTGATAAATCTGGCACCAAAAAGTTTAAATTAAATTAGGTTTTGTTTTTCAATTAGAATCCTTAAGAAATAAAAATGAAGCATTTAAACATTCTAAATTTTTAAATACAATTTTAAAATTAATATTCAAATAAAATTTAAATACTCACAAATAAAATTTAATAAAATGTTTTATTATTAAAACATTTTAATACTCTAAAGAAAAATAAAGTACAGCAAGTAAAGCCAAAGCAAATGTAAATCCTTGTAAAAATGAGTAAATCTTAGTATGGTGGTAGTAAAGCAGTGAATTAATTAAAAACTTCTGAAGTTACTTCCTTGTGATATAACCTTTAAGTTAGTTTGGGGGAGCTCTCATAATAAAATGCGACAACCCAGGTGACTTATCCAGTAAATATATATTTACTCATTCTCTTTGAGAGAAGTCAAATCCAAAATCAGAGCATTGACACCTTTAGTTTCTTTTGAGATGTCTTTTCTTGACTTTCAAATGGTCCCTACTCCATCAAGTCTGTTTTCTGTAGGCTAGTCCTTGGTCTATTTTTAAAAGAAATATTAGATTCTTATAAAAATTGACCAAAGAATATAGTGATTTTCTATATCTCCTCCCTTCGTAGCATGAATAGCCTCCTCCATTATCAGCATTCCCCTCAAAAGTGGTGTATTTGTGAGAATTACTGAAGCTACACTGATGTTGTCAGTCGGAGTCCATATTGTACCTTAGAATTCACTCTGTGTTGGTTTGAGAAAGTATATAAAGTTATTTTTCACTATCGTATTTTTTAAAATTTATTTACTTTTTAATTAGTGAATCACTGTGAGGGTACAGTTACAGATTTATACATTTTCGTGCTCATGTTTCCCTCATACAATGTTCGAGAACCCATCCCTTCACCAGTGCCCATTCTCCAACACCAATAAACCCAGCATCCCTCCTACCCCCACAATCCCATCTACCCCCACCCCACCCTGCCCCTGTGGCAGGGTATTACCTTTTGTTCTCTCTCTCCAATTGGGTGTTGTGGTTTGCAATAGGGGTGTTGAGTGGCCATCCTGTTAAGTCTCTAGTCTACTTTCAGCACGCATCACCCTTCCCCAATGTTGCCTCCACCCATATTTTACTTGGTGTTCCCTTCTCTATCTGAGCTGCCTTTTCCCCAGAATGTGAGGCCAGTTTCCAAGCCATGGAGTCAACCGTCTCATACTTATTTCTACTATTCTTGGGTGTTCGTCTCCTACTCTGTTATTTTATATTCCACAGATGAATGCAATCTTTCTATGTCTGTCTCTCTTTCTGACTCATTTCACTTAGCATGATACGTTCCATGTTGATCCACTTATATGCAAAGTTCATGACTTTATTTTTTCTAACAGCTGCATAGTATTCCATTGTATAGATGTACCAGAGTTTCTTTAACCAGTCATCTGTTCTAGGGCACTCGGGTTTTTTCCAGATTCTGGCTATTGTAAACAGTGCTGCAATGCACATATAACTGCAGATATCATTTCAACTATACTTTTTTGATTCTCTGGGATATATTCCCAACAGTGGTATTGCTGGCTCAAATGGGAGCTCAATTTCTAATTTTTTGAGAGTCGTCCATATTGTTTTCCAGAAGGGCTGAACCAGTCGGCATTCCCACCAGCAGTGTAGAAGGGTCCCTTTCTCCCCACATCCTCTCCAACAGCGGTTGCTTTTGTTCTTTTGGATGTGTGCTAGTCTCTGTGGTGTGAGGTGGTACCTCATGGTTGTTTTGATCTGCATCTCCCTGATGCTTAGTGATGTAGAGCACTTTTTTCATGTGCCTTTTAGCCATTCATATCTTTTCCTTGGGAAAGTTTCTGTTCATTTCTTTGCCCCATTTTCAAATTGGGGTTGGATGTTTTCTTCTTGTAGAGTTCAACCAGTGCCTTATATACCCTTGATATCAACCCCTTATCTGATGGCTATTGGGTGAGTATCATTTCCCATTCTGTTGACTGTCTTTGTATTCTGGTCACTGTATCTTTTGGTGCAGAAGCTTTTTAGTTTAATGTAGTCCCATTTGTTTATCTCTGTTTCCACTTGATTTGCCAGTTGCATGTCATCTTTGAAGATACCTTTATCTTCAATATAGTGGAGGATTTTCCCAACCTTTTCCTCAATGTACCTTATGGTTTGTGGTCTTATGTTGAGGTCTTTAATCCATTTTGATCTGACTTTTGTGCATGGTGTCAGATCGAGGTCTAAGCCCATTCTTTTGCATGTGGTTGTCCAATTGTGCCAGCACCATTTGTTAAAGAGGCTTTCCTTGCTCCACTTCACATTTCTTGCTCCCTTATCAAATATTAGATGATCATACATTTGGGGATGTGTGTAGGGAAATTCCACCCTGTTCCATTGGTCTGTGGCTCTGCCTTTGTTCCAGTACCATGCTGTTTTAATTGTTACTACTTTGTAGTAAACTTTAAGGTTGGGGAGGGTGATGCCTCCCATCATCTTTTTCCCAAGAATTGTTTTAGCTATTCGTGGGCATTTATTGTTCCATATGAATTGTAGGATTGCTTGATCCATTACTTTGAAGAATGCCATGGGTTTCCTTATAGGGATCGCGTGAAATCTGTATAGTGCTTTGGGGAGTATTGCCATTTTGACAATGTTGATTATCCCTATCTATGAGCAGGGTATATGTTTCCATTTCCTCATGTCCTCTTTTATTTCATGGAGCAGCATTTTATAGTTTTCTTTGTAGAGGTATTTTACTTCCTTGGTAGGCTGATTCCGTGGTACTTGATTTATTGTGGCACAATATTGAATGGGATTGCCTTTTTCATTTCCCTTTCCTCTGTCTCATTGTTTGCATATAGGAAGGCCATGGATTTTTGGGTATTGATTTTATAGACTAAACTTTACTGTATAAGACTATTGTTTCTAAGAGTTTCTTAGTAGAGGCTTTAGGCTTCTCTAGATATAGTATCATATCATCTGCAAATAGTGAGAGTTTGATTTCTTCCTTTCCTATCTGGATGCCCTTATTCTCTTTCTCTTGTCTAACAGCTATCGCAAGTACTTCCAGTACTATATTGAAGAGAAGTGATGAGAGTGGGTATCCTTGTCTCCTTCCTGATCTTAGAGTGAAGTCCCTTATTTTTTCCCCATTGAGGATAATGCTTGCTGTAGGCTTGTAGTAGATGGCTTTGACTATCTTCAGGAAAGTTCCTCCAAGACCCATTTTGGTGAGGGTTTTTATCATGAACGGATGTTGGATCTTGTCTAATGCTTTCTCTGCATCTATTGATATGATCATATGGTTTTTATCTTTACTTTTGTTGATATGAGGGATTAAGTTGATTGATTTCCCAATGTTAAGCCATCCTTGCATCCCCAGGATGAATCCCACTTGGTCATGGTGTATGATCTTTTTGATGAGTTGTTGGATCCTATTTGCTAATATTTTGTTGAGGCCAAACTGGTTGCTCGATTGGTTTATTTCATGTCCATCTCCATTCTCCTCTGATTCTCCTCCTGCTTCTTTCTCCCCCATCCTACTTCATTCTCTCTCTCTCTGCCTCTCTCCCGGCTCTCGGTCTCTCTCTCTCGATCTGTGGATCTGGCCCCCGTGGATCTGGCTCCCATGGATCTGGCCCTGGTGGATCTGGCGCCGTGGCTCTGGCCCCAACCCACTCTTCCAGCCTAGATAAATCTCCACAGCATGAGGGGGTTGGGCATACACATAGGTGTGGTCAGCAATAGGGTAAGTTTCTTTTCCCTCAGGGGATGCTTCTCCTAGGACTTAATTCTCTTTCAGCAGGAGGATCCACCCAAGGGCAGAATCCCATGAATGTGTTTCTCTTCTCCTCAGCCAGCAAACATATAAGAATTCATAATATTAATTATTTTGTATGGACACAATAAGAGATGCATTAAAGCTTATAGAATTGCTCTCCTGGGGCCATCTCAATCTCAGACTACAGTGCTCAGGCCAGATCAGTCTTTCCTATCCCTGGCAGGGTCCCAGTCTCATAATTACTATTGGATCATGACAGCATTTGTCTATGATCAAGCTCTTAACTTATAGTTAAGAATTAGGCACTTTGGCCAGGCCCATCTCGATGCCAGGGTAGCACATAACTCACCGCTTGCCCTGGATCCTTCCCGTCCCACGTCAGGGACCCTACTTTGGGGTGCTAGGAACTGAGGGCAACTGAGGCTTAAGTGGAGAAAGCAGATGCCCGGGAGGGAATATCGAGGCCAATTAAGTCTTAAGTTATAAAAACATAATATTGTCTTCTTGTGTCTATACTTTAAAGTAAATTATTCAAAAGGCATAAAGAGGAGAGAAAGGCAATGTTATAATATTCAGTGTCCTAGGAAGTTCTGACCTTACCAATTAACAGAGTTTGATTAAGGGAAGAGCAGATAAACTGATAGAAATGGTTACAGATGAACAAAGGAATGGGAGTGACTTGGGAGCACTTTGATGGGTGTGACTGATAAACCTAAGCTCCTAGTGGCAAGGGGGAAAGGACAAACCAATGATATCCAACACCACTCCTGGCTGTGCTCAGATCTTTCTCCTGGCTCTGCACTCAGAAGTCACTCCTGGCACTGCTCAGGGGATGCTACTATGATATAAGGTGCCAGGGATGGAACGCAAATCTTCATGCAAGCAACTGCCCTATAACCTGTGTTGACTCCAGCCCCCAGTACCCATGTCTTTTTGATGCTAATATTACATTGTTTGTATGTACCACCATTTATTTACTTTCCTACAAAGACATTTTGGTTGATTGCTACCACATTTGGTAATTATGAATAAATTGCTATAGACATTCATTTATAGCACGTTCTGTAATCATAAATTTTCAGCTCTTTGTGAGTAGTTATCAAGAGGCAATATTGTTGGATCATTGGGTTAGAATATGCTTAATTTTGTAATTAAGAATGAAACTGCTAAACTCCCAGAGAGGGGTAGGGGAAAATTTTTTTTAAAAACTGTCTTCCAAAGTGACTTTCCCATTTTGCACTCCAACAAACAATGGACAGAAGTTATTTTTGCCCTACATCTTTGCTACTATGATTTTTGTTCATTTGCCATAGATGTCATATTTTGGAAATTATCTGCTAAAATTTTAGCCCATAATTTAACTAATTGTGTTTTCACGTCTGAGCTTAAGAGTTATTTGTATATTTTAAATAATACTCCCTAGTTTGTTGCAATACATTTTTACAACTAGTCAAAATCTACTCTCAATTAAAACAGCATGGTACTGGAACAGAGGCAGAGCCGTAGACCAATGGAACAGGGTGGAATATCCCCACACACAACCTCAAATGTATAATCATCTAATCTTTGATAAAGGAGCAAGAGATGTGAAGTGGAGCAAGGAAAGTCTCTTTAATAAATGGTGCTGGCACAACTGGACAACCACATGCAAAAAAATGGGCTTAGACCTTGACCTGACACCATGCACAAAAGTCAGATCAAAATGGATTAAAGACCTCAACATCAGACCACAAACCATAAGGTACAATGAAGACAAGGTAGGCAAAACCCTCCACGATATTGAAGATAAAGTTATCTTCAAAGATGACACGGAACTAAGCAATCTAGTAAAAATAGAGATCAACAAATGGGACTACATTAAACTAAAAAGCTTCTGCACCGCAAAAGATACAGTGACCAGAATACAAAGACTATCTACAGAATGGTAAAGGATATTTACACAATACCCATCAGATAAGGGGTTGATATCAATGGTATATAAAACACTGGTGGAACTCTACAAGAAGAAAACATCCAACCCCATCAAAAAATGGGGCAAAGAAATGAACAGAAACTTTACCAAGGAAGAGATACAAATGGCCAAAAGTGCTCTACATCACTAATCATCAGAGAGATGCATATCAAAACAACCACGAGATACCACCTCACACCACAGAGACTAGCACACATCCAAAAGAACAAAAGCAACCGCTGTTGGAGAGGATGTGGGGAGAAAGGGACCCTTCTACACTGCTGGTGGGAATGCCGACTAGTTCAGCCCTTTTGGAAAACAATATGGACGATTCTCAAAAAACTAGAGTTTGAGCTCCCATTTGACCCAGCAATATCACTGCTGGGAATATATCCCAGAAAAGCCAAAAAGTATAGTCGAAATGACATCTGCACTTATATGTTCATCGCAGCACTGTTTACAATAGCCAGAATCTGGAAAAAACCCGAATGCCCTAGAATAGATGACTGGTTGAAGAAACTCTGGTACATCTATGCAATGGAGTACTATGCAGCCGTTAGAAAGAATGAGGTCATGACGTTTGCATATAAGTGGATCAGCATGGAAAGTATCATGCTAAGTGAAATGAGTCAGAAAGAGAGAGACAGACATAGAAAGATTGCACTCATCTGTGGAATATAGAATAATAGACTATAAGACTAACACCCAAGAATAGTAGAAATAAGTACCAGGAGGTTGTCTCCATGGCTTGGAGGCTGGTCTCTCATTCTGGGCAACTCAGAGAAGGGAACATTAAGTAAAATGTGCTTGGAGGTCATGTGGGGGAAAGATGATGCGGGCCGAATATAGACTAGAGACTTAACACAATGGCCACTCAACACCTTTATTGCAAACCACAACACCTAATCAGAGAGAGAGAAAAAAAGGGAATACCCTGCCATAGTGGCAGTGTGGGGTGGGGGAGACGGGACTGGGGAGCGGGGGAGGGATGTTGGGTTTACTGGTGGTTGAGAATGGGCACTGGTGAAGGGATGGGTTATCGAACTTTGTAAGGGAGAAACATGAGCAGAAAAATGTATAAATCTGTAACTGTACCCTCACGTTGACTCACTAATTAAAAATAAACTATTAATTTAAAAAAAAGAAAGAAAGAGAGAAAGAAAGAGAAAGAAAGAGAGAAAGAAAGAGAAAGAAAGAAAGAAAGAAAGAAAGAAAGAAAGAAAGAAAGAAAGAAAGAAAGAAAGAAAGAAAGAAAGAAAGAAAGAAAGGAAGAAAGAAAGAAAGAAAAATCTACTTTCAGATGCACTATATGATTTCATAGGTAGCATGAGTACATTTTAAATAGTAAAACAATCCCAGATATTTCCTCCATGCCTTGTAACCTTGCTGCCATCTATATACACGTAAGCTCCTGAATGGGGAATTTTTTTCCCATTTAGGTTGAAAACTCAACATGAAAAATGACCTGGCACCTGAACTGTGCAGGAGGAGGAGAGCAGTGTGGAACACCTTCAAGAGCATCAAAGAAGTGTTTAAGAGGATGAAGAACCTCTGGCTCTGGGAACATCTTTTTGACTCCACTGCTCTTCCTGCACTAACATACACCTTAGAGATCTGGGCCCTGTGAAAACAGGATGAGAAGGCTATTTGGGTATCCCGAAGAGGAATCGAAAGAGCTATGCTTGGAATATCATATTTCACTCAAGTGAGAGAAGGAATCCAGAGTTCTGACCTCCATTGACAATCAAGAATCAGGGATGCTGTCTCATTTGCCAATTCGTCAGAAATCATATGGGCTGGACATGTAATTCGATTTAGAGATGACCACTGGACTAGAGCTGTTACCAACTGGATTCCAGGGGACGTCAAAAGACCGCGTGGCCGCCCACCTACAAGACGGTCAGACTTCTTCATCAAGACCCTGAATGAATGGTTTGAGGCTCTTTGTGTTCCTGGAGCAAGTAGACGCCATTGGGCTACACTAGTACGCTACAGGGGGTGAATGAAGACGTTACTGGCGCCTGCTCGAACAAATTGACAAACAATGGGATGACAAGTGATACAGGTGAAGTTCATTGTGGCAGCCTGCACGGCCACCTTGAACCTCAGCCGGAGAGAGGGAATAGAGTTGAGTGGGCTAAGGAGGACCGCATGCAATATACGGCATACAGCAAGTTTATTGAAATCCAAGTGGGTTTATATAGTCTTATTTTAGCAACGATCAGCAGGTTACATGTGGCATAGACATTATTAATCAAGTGGTGCAAGCAACTTTATTTTTGCCAATATTACTTGTTTTTCACTTCCTTCTCTCAGCCTTGAGAAACATGGGAAAGCAGATGTGGCCTTGAGCATGGCCATGGCAGACGCGAGCCAGTCCTCTCTTCAGCCTCCTCTCGAGTCCAGCTGCCAGAGCATGGTGGCCCTTCAACTTTTCTCACGAGGCAGGTCACCAGAGCATGGTGGCCCTTCGACCCCCTTTCCAGGCTGGCCGCCAGAGCATGGTGGCCCTTCGGCCGCCTGTCAAGGTCGGCTGTCAGGGGATGACCCGCCCTCATGCCACATTTCTCCATACTCATTCCTGTTTACAGGAACTAACGTAGGGGGTGCCTAGGCCCCCTCCTCACCCAGTCCCTGGTCCCTGTTCACAGGCACAGAGGCAGAGGGTGCCCAGACCCGTCCTCAACAGTTCATAAATACTAAGCATATATTTTCTTTTGGTTCTAAGAAGAATTCTTATATCTCTGTTTACAAGGTCTATTAATTTTTATGCTTTCTACTTTATTCATTAGTCTCCTTATCACCTTAATCTATAGTTATTTTATTTTTTTATTTTTTTATTAGTTTATTTTTAATTAGAGAGTCATCGTGAGGGTACAGTTACAGATTTATACATTTTTGTGCTCATGTTTCCCCCATACAAAGTTAGATAACCCATCCCTTCACCAGTGCCCATTCTCCACCACCAGTAAACCCAACATCCCTCCCCCCCTCCCCAGTCCCGTCTCCCCCCACCCCACACTGCCACTATGGCAGGGTATTCCCTTTTCTTCTCTCTCTCTGATTAGGTGTTGTGGTTTGCAATAAAGGTGTTGAGTGGCCATTTTATTCAGTCTCTAGTCTGTATTCGGCCCGCATCACCCTTCTCCCACATAGGTCATGTGGGGGAAGGGTATAGTTATTTTAAATTCTTAGTTTAGATTCCTGATATGATAATTTCAATATCCTTATTATTAATTTGAAAATGGCTTAAGTATATGGGTCCTAGAATAGTGTATGAAAATATTGGCATATGAGACTCCAAATGTTTATGAAATTATAGTTTTTTTTAACTCAAAAGAGTTCTAATTCTCTCCCCAATGTCCATATTAAAGGCTTAGAAACCCAGACCCCACTGGGTCTGAGCAGTGAACTGGATTACCAGGAGAGTGAGATGGTGTAGGCTGCTCTGAAGTTTACTGAGAGGGCACAGGTCAGACTGACACAGTTGAGGTCGCCAAAAAGAGAGATCTGTTTACCATTCTTAGGGGACACATTTTATCTGAGCTGCTTCAGGAGGGAAGCTGGCTTTAATCTATAGCCCACTTCCTAGAGAGTAGTTGGTCCTGGGCAGGAGCAAGCAAGAGAGAGGTACCCAATTGGGGGAGGAATTTACATATATATATGTAAATTTATATTCCATATATATATATATATGAGGAATCCTGATTGGCTAAAAGGCACATGAAAAAATACTCTTCCTTACTAATCATCAGAGAGATGCAAATTGAAAGAACAATTAGATATCATCTGACACCATAAAGAATTGCCCACATCCAAAAGAACAAGAACAGCCAGTGTTGGTGCGGATGCAGAGAGAAAGGGACTCTCCTTTATTGTTGGTGGGAATGCCGACTGGTCCAGCCTTTTTGGAAAACAATATTGACATTCCCCCAAAAAACTAGAAATTTGGCTCCCATTTGATCCAGCAATACTACTTCTGGGAATACATCCTGGGGCCCAAAAACACACAGCAGAAACACCATCTGCACTTCTATGTTCATTGCAGCACTATTCACCATAGCCAGAATCGGGAAACAACCTCAGTGCCTGAGAACAGATGACTGAATAAAGAAACTATGGTACATCTACACAATGGGACTACACAACAGTTAGGAAAAAATGAAGTCATGAAATTTGCTTAAAAATGGATGAACGTGGAGGAATATCGTGTTGAGTGAAATGAGTTAGGTGAGAGGGACAGATATAGAATGACTGCCTTCATTTGTGGTATATAAAATATACAGTAGAAGACTAATATTCAAGATCAGGGAAATCAAAGGCTAGGAGGACTAGACAATGATTGAAATCTAAAAAAAAAATGTGTGTGGGGCGGAGGGTAGGTAAGATAGAAAAGGGACCAATGTGACAATAATAGTTGGAAATTATCATACTAAATGAGAACTGAGTGTTAAAAGTAGGTAAAGGGATACAAATTACATATTTTCACTATCTGTATTGCAAATCACAATGCCCAAAAGAGGAGGGAGAGAGAGAGAGAGAGAGAGAGAGAGAGAGAGAGAGAGAGAGAGAGAGAGAGAGAGAGAGAATACAAATGTGCCAGCCATAGAGGCAGGCTGGGGGTAGGGTAGAGGAAAATGGGAGGAAAATTGGCAAAACTGATTCTGGGAAATGTGCACTGGTGGAAGGATAACTGTTGGACCACTATGTGACTGAAAGCTGATCAAGAACAGCTCTGTGAGGTTCTATCTCATAGTGATTCAATAATAACAATACATAAATAATAAAATCAAAGCAATGAATAAATAATGGAACAAAATAAATAAATGAATAAATAATAATATAAAGGAATCCTATAAAAAGAACATAAAAGTCAATTTTATAATGTAAAATCATATAAAAGAAAGGGGCTGGAGCGATAGCACAGTGGGTAGGGCGTTTGCCTTGCATGCAGCCGACTCAGGTTCAGTTGGTCTGCCTCTCTCAGAGAGCCAGCCAAGCTACATAGAGTATTGAACCCACCCGGCAGAGCCTGGCAAGCTACCCGTACATATTGGATATGCCCCAAACAGTAAGTTTCTCAATGAAAGACATTACTGGTGCCCGCTCAAACAAATTGATGAGCAACGGGATGACAGTGACAGTGACTGACAGAGTTCCACCAGTGCCTTGTATATTTGTGATATTAGCCTCTTATCAGAAGAGTATTGGGTGAATATCCTTTCTCATTCTGTAGGCTGTCTTTTTATCCCGGTCACTGTTTCTTTTTTTAAAATCATATTTATTTATTTATTTACTTTAATTTATTATTTGTTTTATTGTGAATCACCGTGAGGGTACAGTTACAGATTTACATATTTTCCTGCTTGTGTTTCAGTCATGCAATGCTTGAGTACCCATCCCTCCACCAGTGCCCATTCTCCACCAGGAATGATCCCAGTATCCCTTCCATCCCCCCACTTCATCCTCCCCACCCGACTCTGCCTCTGTGGCAGGGCATTCGCTTTTGTTCTTTCTCTCCTTTGGTGTGTTGTGATGTGCAGTAGAGGTATTGAGTGGCCATCGTGTTCAATCTATAGTCTACTTACAGTGCACATCTCCCATCCCAAGTGGGCCCTCCAACCACACTTTACTTGGTGTTCCTGTCTCTATCTGAGCTGCCTTTCCCCCCAGCATGTGAGGCTGGCTTCAAAGCTGTGGGCAAACCTCCTGGTACTTATTTCTACTATTCTTGGGTGTTAGTTTCGCATTCTGTCATTTTATATTCCACAGATGAGTGCAATATTTCTATGTCTGTCTCTCTTTCTGACTCATTTCACTTAGCATACTTTCCATGTTGATCCACTTATATGCAAAGTTCATGACTTCATCTTTTCTAACAGCTACATAGTATTCCATTGTGCAAATGTACCAAAGTTTCTTTAGCCAGTCATGTTCTCGGGCACTCGGGTTTTTTCCAGATTCTGGCTATTGTAAACAGTGCTGCGATGAACATACAAGTGCAGATGTCATTTCGACTATACTTTTTTGTCTCTCTGGGATATATTACCAGAAGTGATATTGCTGGGTCAAATTGGGAGGTCAATTTCAAATTTTTTGAGAAGTGTCCATATTGTTTTCTAAAAGGGCTGAACCAGTCGGCATTCCCACATACAGTGTAGGAGGGTCCCTTTCTCCCCACATTTATGCCAACAGCGGTTGCTTTTGTTCTTCTGGATGTGACAGTCTCTGTGGTGTGAGATGGTATCTCATAGTTGTTTTGATCTGCATATCCCTGATGATTAGTGATTAAGAGCATTTTTTCATGTGACTTTTGGCCATTCATATTTCTTCCTTGAGAAAGTTTCTGTTTATTTCTTCTCCCCATTTTCTGATGGGGTTGGATGTTTTCTTCTTGTAGAGTTCAACCAGTGCTTGATATACCCTTGATATCAACCCCTTATCAGATGAGTATTGGGTGAATATCCTTTCCCATTCTGTAGATTGTCTTTGTATTCTGGTTCACTGTATCTTTTGAGGTGCAGAAGCTTCTTAGTTTAATATAGCCCCATTTGTTTATCTCTATTTCCACTTGGTTGGTCAGTGGCATGTCATCTTTGAAGATGCCTTTAGCTTCAATATTGTGGAGGGTTTTGCCGAGCTTGTCTTCAATGTGCCACACTTATGGAGTGTGGTCTAATGTTGAGGTTATTAATCCATTTTGATCTGACTTTTATGCATGGTGTTAGGTCAGGGTCTAAGAACCCATTCTTTTGCATGTGGTTGTTCAGTTATGCCAGCTCCATTTGTTAAACAGGCTTCCCTTGCTCCAATTCACAGTTCTTGCTCCCTTATCAAAGATAAGATGATCATACATTTGAGGTTGTGTGTAGAGATATTCCACTCTGTTCCATTCGTCTGCGGCTCTTCCTTTGTTCCAGTACCATGCTATTTTAATTGTTACTGCTTTGTAGTAAAGCTTAATTAAGGTTGGGGAGGGTGATGACTCCCATCATCTTTTTCCCAAGAATTGGTTTAGCTATTCATGGGCATTTGTTGTTCCATATGAACTTCAGGATTGTTTGATCCATTTCTTTGTAGAATTTCATGGGTATCTTTATACGGATCGCATTGAATCTGTATAATGCTTTGGGAAGTATTGCCATTTTGACAATGTTGATTCCCCCTATCCATGAGCAGGGGATAAGTTTCCATCTCCTCATGTCCTCTTTTATTTCGTGGAGTAGTGTTTTATAGTTTTCTTTGTAAAGATCTTTTACCTCCTTACTTAAGCTGATTCCGAGATACTTGATTTTTGGGGACACAATTGTGAACGGGATAGCTTTTTTCATGTTGCTTTTCTTTGTCTCATTCTTTGAGTGTAGGAAAGCCATTGACTTTTGAGTATTGATTTTACAGCCTACAACTTTACTATACATGTTTATTGCATTTAAGAGTTTCTTCTTAGAAGAGTCTCTTGCCGGCATGCCTGGCTGTCTTCCCTGGGGCCCCTCAGAGGGGATGGGCTCCAGCTTCCCTTCCCGCCCCAAGCAGACCTCCTGGTGGCTGAAGATCACCGGAACCTAGCCACAGCCATGCTCAAGGCCCCTCCCCACACATTCAGACAGGCCTCATGCATGAAAGTACCGGCAGAGGAACCCAGGTGTGTGTAATCCCATCAACGGCCAACATCCAGAGACTTAAAAGCAAGCTCCCAGAAGATATCTTATAACCTACTTTTCCCTCTGGGAGAAACTAGCAAGCTACTGAGAGCTTCCTGCCCACATGGGACAGCCTCGCAAGCTTCCCATAGTGTATCCATATGCCAAAGCCAGTAACCAACTGAGTCTCATTCCCCTGACCCTGAGAGAGCCTCCAATGGGGGAGGCATTGGGAAGGCCAAGAAGAGAGAGGCTTCTGAAATCTCAGGGTTAGGATGAATGTAGAGGTTACTGAGACCACTCAAGCAACTGGACGATCAACGGGATTTTGTGATTCATGATCTGTAAAAAACTAAAGAGTGCCGAGGGGCGAGTGCACTCGCGGGCTCTCCAGGCGGCTCTGTCTCACCACCCGCGTTCGGTGCTCTGGAACCGCAGTGTGTGGACTGGATCGGGACGGCCGGTGGTCAAGGACAGGCGAAGGAAGAACGAGGACCAAGCTGGTTGCTGATTAGTTACCGTTTATTCAATCTTCAAGCTTTCTCATCTCCCGCACTCCCAGCTCCAGCCTCTCTCTGGATCTACTGCTCAACTGCTGCCTCTCTCTGGCTTCTCTCCCTCCTCCTACCTGTCTCTCCCCGATCTCTCTCTCAGTGGGTCTGCCCCGTGGATCTGGCTCGTGGATCTGGCCCCCCAACCCACTCTTGCAGCCTAGTTAAATCTCCACAGCATCAGGGGGTTGGGGCATACACGTAGGTGTGGTCACCATCAATAGGGTAAGGTTCCTTTCCCTTAGGGGATGCTTCTCCTAGGACTTAATTCTCTTTCAGCAGGAGGATCCACCCAAGGGCAGAGTCCCATGAATGTGTTTCTCTTCTCCTCAGCCAGCAAACATATAAGAATTCATAATATTAATCATTTTGTATGGGCATAGCAAGAGATGCATAAAACTTTTAGAATTGCTCTCCGGGGGTCACCTCATCTCAGACTACAGCGCTCAGGCCAGATTAGTCTTTCCTAGCCCTAGCAGGGTCCAAATCTAGTATCACTGTTTGGATCATGACAGCATGTGTCCATGATCAAGCTCTTAACTTATAGTTAAGCATTAGGCACTTTGGCCAGGCCCATCTCGATGCCAGGGTAGCACACAACTCACCGCTTGCCCTGGGTCCTTCTTGTCCCACGTTGGGACCGTGCTTTGGGGGTGCTAGGAAGTAAGGGCAGCTGAGGCTTAGGTCAAGAGAACAGATGCCCTGGAGGAAAATATCAAGTAGAGTCAAATGACTCCCAGGTTACAAAAGCATAGCATTTGTTAAGTCTTCCTGTGTCCATACAAAAAGGACTTGCTCTGAATAAACTATGCAAAGGACTCAAGGAGAAGAGAAAAACATTATTTACAAGTCAACAGAACACCAAGAAAGAAGCTACAAATAAACAAAGAGGAATAGGAGCACTGTAACGGGAGTAACCCAATAAACCTAAACTACTGAGGCTATCTTATCCTACAATGATCGTGAAGAATTTCTTGGTAGAGGCTTTAGGATTCTCTAGATGTAGTATTATATCATCTACAAATAGTGAGAGTTTGACTTCTTCCTTTCCTATCTGAATGCCCTTAATATCTTTTTCTTGCCTAACCACTATTGCAAGTAGTTCCAGTACTATATTGAACAGAATTGGTGATAGTTGGTATCCTGGTCTCATCCCTGATCTTGGAGGGAAGGCTCTTAGTGTTTCCCCATTGAGGATGATACTTTCCATAGGCTTGTGGTAGATGGCTTTGACTACATTGAGGAAAGTCCCTTCTATACCCATTTTGGTGTGAGTTTTCATCATAAATGGGTGCTGGATCTTGTCAAATGCCTTCTCTGCATCTATTGATATGACCATATGGTTTTTATCTTTACTTTTGTTGATATGATGTGGTATGATACTTATATGATCGTACGGAGTTTAGCTTTACTTTTGTTGATATGATGGATTATGTTGATTGACTTCTGAATGTTAAACCATCCTTGCATCCTCAGGATGAATCCCACTTGGTCGTGGTGTATGGCTTTTTTTATGAGTTATTGGACTCTATTTGCTTATATTTTGTTGAGGATCTTTGCATCAGTGTTCATCAGGGGTATTGGTCTATAATTTTCTTTCTTAATGGTGTCTTTGTTTGCTTTTGGTATTAGGGAGATGTGTGCTTCATAGTAACTGTTTGGGAGAGTTCCTGTTTTTTCAATTTCCTGGAAAAGCTTGAGAAGAACTGGCAACAGGTCCTCTTTAAATGCTTGAAATAATTTGCTAGTGAATCCATCTGGACCAGGGCTTTTGTTTTTGGGAAGACTTTTGATTATAGTTTTAATTTCTTTGATATTAATGTATCTATTCAGGTATTCCAAGTCTTCTTGGTTCAGTTTTGGGAAATTGTAGGAATCAAGGAATTCATCTATTTCTTTTAGATTCTCTTGTTTTGTGGCATACAGACTTTCAAAGTAGTCGCTGATGATCTTTTGAATTTCATTGGTTTCTGTTGTGATGTCCCTCTTTTCATTCCTGATTCGGTTTATTAGGATTCTCTCTCTCTCTTTCTTTGTGAGTCTTGATAGTGGTTTATCAATCTTGTTTATTTTCTCAAAGAACCAGCTCTTGGTTTCATTGACCTTTCGGATTGGTTTCTGGGTTTCCATTTTGTTAATTTCTGCTCTAAGTTTTATTATTTCTTTCCTTCAGTCTGGTTTTGGCTCCTTTTGTTGGTCCTTTTCTAAGATCTTGAGGTGTGAAGTCAAGCTATATAAGTAGGCCCTTCCTGAGGAACGCTTGCAGAGCTATAAATTTTTCCCCTAACATGCCTTTAGCTGTGTCCCACAGATTCTGGTAGCTCATGTCTTCATTCTCATTTGTTTAGAGATATCTTTTGATTTCTTTCTTGATTTCCCTCCTGACCCACTTGTTGTTCAACATGAGTTGTTTTCCAGGGGTTTGATTTGGTTTCCAAATCAAATTTCCAGTTGTTTGATTTGGTTCTCCGCATCTGTGTGTGATTAGCTTCTATCTTCAGCACATTGTGATTTGAAAATATAGTTTCCCGATTCTACTGAGGTATGTTTTGTGACCCAGCACGTGTTCTATTTTGGAAAATGTTCTGTAAGCACTGGAAAAGAGTGTGTATTCTTTCTTTTTGGGGTGTTAAACCCTGTACATGTCTATTAGCCCTCTCTCTTTCATTTCTTCCTTCAAAGCCAGTTTTTTTCCTTGCTGAGTTTTGTTCTTGTTGAATATCCAGAGGTGATAAAGTGGTGTTGAAGTCTCCACATACTATTGTGTTGCTAGTGATATCCTCTTTAAAATCTGTTAGCAGTTGTTTAAGTATTTAGCTGGTCCCTTATTAGGTGTGCATACTTTTAAGAGTGTGACTTCATCCTGTTGTACATATCATCATCATCATCATCCTCATCATCATAATCATCATCCCATTGATCATTGAATTTCTCGAGTGGTCTCAGTAACGTCTCCATTCATCCAAGCCCTGAGATTTTAGAATCCCCTCTCTAATCGTCCTTCCAATGATGCCGTACTGGAGGCTCTTTCAGGTCAGGGGTATGAGACAGAGCTTGTTACTGGTTTTGGCATATTAATACACCAAGGGGACCTTACGAGGCTCTCCCATGTGGGTAGGAAACTCCCAGTAGTTTGCCAGGTTCTCCCAGAGGGAAAAGTAGACTATAAGATATATAAGTTGTACATATATCTAGATATATAGAAAATGACCTTCCCTGTCCCTTCTAATCTTTTTCAACCTGAAATCTATGTTGTCGCATACTGGTATGGCCACCACAGCTTTTATGAGGGAGTTGTTTGCTTGCAGGATTGTTTTCTATCCTTTGACTTTGAGTCTGGGTTTGCTCTGACTCTTCATATGTGTTTCTTGTAGGCAGCAGAATGTTGGGTTTAGTTTCCAAATCCATTTTGCCACTCTGTGTCTCTTAATTGGTGCATTTAGACCATTGACATTGAGAGAGATTATTGCCATGGGGTTTTGTGCCATCTTTCTGCAGGGTGTGTTATTCTTGTAGGGTTTTCCTTGTCTTACTTACTGTAGCCCCTTTAGTCCTTCTTTCAAGTTTGGTTTTGAATCTATGAAGTTCCTGAGCTGTTGTTTTTCCATGATATAGTGTTTGAGTTTGAGGGAGAGTTTAGCCAGATAAAGTATTCTTGGTGAGGCATTCATTTCATTGAGTTTTTTCACTATGTCCCACCATTGTCTTCGGGCTTGGAGGGTTTCCTCTGATAGGTCTGCTGTAAATCTAAGGGGTGCTCCTTTGTTTGTGACTTCCTTCTTTGATCTTGCTGCTTGTAGTATTGTGTCTCTATCCATAGCATCTATTATTCTGACTATGATATGCCTTCGAGTGTTTTTGTTAGGGTCTCTTTTAGCTGGCACCCTTCTGGCTCCTTGGATCTGGATGCTTGCATTCTATAACTCTGGGAACTTTTCAGCAATGATTTCTTTAACTGTGGCTTTTTCATTGGGGTTGTCTACCTGTTCTTCGGTTACTCCGATGATTCTAATGTTGTTCCTCTTGGAATCATTCCCTAGTTCTCTGATTTGCCTTAGAGATATTTTGAGGTCTTTTCCCATTATTTGTTGTTACCTGTAAAATTTCTGTAGCTCATCTTCAATCTCACTGATTCTGTCTTCATCTGTAGCAATTCTACTGTTGAGGGCACCTATTGAGTGTTTTGTTTCATCTACCAAAACTTTTATTAGTGACTCTTCTAGTTGTAGCTTTCTTATTTCTGCTCTCATTTCTTCTTGTATTTTGTTGGCTGTCTGTTCTGCTGTTTCTTTCATTTCTTCCTGTAATTTTCTGGATGTCTGCTCCATTGTTTCTTGAGTTCCTTGAATATCCTCAGCATTTCATCTTGAAATTCTTTATCAGAAAGATTGTATTTGTGGGTAACCGCTGTTGAGGATTCTGGACTCTTTTCTTCGTACTCTCCTCATTGTGGGGTTTTGCACTGTTTCTTCATGTTGCTGTGATTGTATAGGGGTAAAACCTTCTAGCTCATTAGCACTATTTCCTCTTATTGCAAGGAAGCATTCTAGATGATCTCAGTCTATGATGTTAAGACCTTCTAGAATATGTCCTTCCTCTCAGATATTTTTCTGTGACTAATGATAGGCATCTAGTGAAGCTGTGGCAGATGTGTTTATTTAAATTGGGCTTGTACAACTTCTTGTGTACACTTGTATTTTGGTGGAGTTGGAGTAGGCAAGGGGACTATCTTAGAATTGTGTTTGAGGTGGACAGGTTGTTTTCTGCAGATTTAGGTGATAAAAGTTTGGATGTGAGTTGAGAGTGCTAAGAAGGGGAAAGATAACTGCTGCCACAAAGAAGGCCACGCCCACTTCTTTGGAGGCCACGCCCACTTCTGCTGAGAGCAAGAGTGGCAGGGGCTAGGTGGGTGGGCACTCCCAGCAGTACTCTGGCTGGTACCCTCAGGGATCTGTCCGAGTGGCAGGCGATGGGGAACATAGGGCTGGGCGGGATGGCAGGGTGGGAGGGGTGCTGCGGAAATGGTCACACCTGTACAGAAGAGTGATGGGGGCTAGTTGGATGGGCACACCCTATGGAGGTTCCCTCAGGGATCTGTCCGAGTGGAAGATGATGTGGAACATGGGGCTGGATGGGACTGGGGGCCCGGTCACTGTATTTTTTAAGGTGCAGAATCTTCTTAGTTTAAGTTAGTCCCGTTTGTTTATCTCTGTTTCCACTTGCTTGGTCAGTGCTGCTTCATCTTTGAAGATACCTTTAGCTTCAGTGTCGTGAAGGGTTTCTGTTACCTTTCCTTTAGTGTACCTCATGGATTCTGGTCTGATGTTAAGGTCTTTAATCCATTTTGATCTGACTTTTGTGCATGGTGTTAGGTAGAGGTCTGAGAAAACTAAAAATTGAGCTCCCATTTGACACAACAATACCACTTCTGGAAATGTATACCAACATTGCACAACAGTGTAGTAGAAATGACATCTGCACCTGTACTGTCATTGCAGCACTGTTCACAATAGCCATAATCTGGAAACAATTTGAGTGCCCAAGAACAGATGACTGGTTAAAGAAACGTTGTTACAGCTACACAATGGAATACTATACAGCAGTTACGAAAGATGAAGTCATGAAATTTGGTTACAAGTGGATGGTCATGAAGAGTATCATGATAAGTGAAATGAGTCAGGAATAGAGGGACAGACATAGAATCACTGCACTCATTTGTAGAATATGAAATAACATAATATGAGACTTATACCCAAGACAATAGATACAAAGGCCAGGAAGATTGCTCCATGGCTGGAAGCCTAACTTATGAGCTGGGGGAGAAGAATTGGGATAGAGAAAGAATTCTAAATCTTTGATGTTGGAGATATTGCTTGGAATGGGAGATGTGTGCTGAAAGTAAATTAAAGGACCAAGCATGATGGCTTCTCAGTATATGTATTGAAAACCATAAGTAGAGAGAGAGAGAGTAAGAGGGAGATAGTCTGCCATTAAGGCAGTGGTAGAGGTGGGACAAGAGGGGAGGGATATTGGGAACATTGTTCATGGAAAATGTACACTGGTGGAAGGACAGATGTTCGATCATTGTATGACTGAAACTTAAACATGAAAGTTTTATAACTGTAGCTCAGGTGATTCAATAAAAAATAATTTAGAAGAGCTTTTTAAAATTAAGTTAAATTTAAAAAAGGAAATGCATTTAATGATTTGGATCAATTATGAAATATTCTAAGCAACTCATTTTGGGAGAAAAAATATATAAATAACTTTAGCCTTTCCTGGGAAGCAAAGGAATTGTGTCCAATTCTGGGCATTTGGGTGCAAAGACTAGAATGTCTGTCTTGCTGGACTAAACTGAGAAGGCAAGGGTGCCTAGGTCAGGTATCGGAATTGTTTGGCAGAATGGTCCAATGGTGGGGCTTCCAGAGCTGCCTCTACAGCTAATTATGTAAGCAAAGAGGTAACATGTGAAAAATTACAAAGGCACGCACACGTGAGAGGGGGAGATGTTATGGTGATGATGATGTGTTGTGTTGCGTTGTCTGCGGGCTTTTGGGGCAGCTCTCGCACGTGCTGCTCGCATTTCGGTGCTCTCGAGCCGCTGTGTATGGACCAGATCAGGAAGGCTCCTCCTTGTGCTCTGCTTCTCTGTGTGCCGCTGCCTCTGTCTATGTCCTGCTGCCTCTTCTTCTGTCTCTGCTGTCTCCCATTCTGTCTCTGCTGTCTCCTCTTCTGTCTCTTCTTATGTCTCTGCTGTCTCTCTCTATTCCCCCCGCAGTCTTAGTTTATATAGCAATCACATAGGGCGGTGACACTAAGGTGGGTTGACATTAACAAATCAACAAAGAGAGGTAAAATCACTCCTCCAGGAGATTAACAAAAATCTCATGTAACTTGATTATTCCAGATTACTAGGAGATCTGCTCAAGGTTGGGGCCCAAACATGGGTGTGTCAGGGTGTGTCCCTTTCTTCCTTCCTCAGCTAGTAATCCGCTTAAATAGTTGTAGTAAATTTACTTCCCATATTTCTAGCAATGTCATTCTGTATGAGCACAGTAAGAGATGTATTAGACTTAAAGTTTGGTTCTTCCTGAGGACATTCACTATATGTTCCAGACCACAGTCCTCAGGCCAGGTTAGTCTTCCTAATCCCAGCAGGGTCCTAGTCTTGTTACTTTTGGATCATGACAGCATTTGTCTATAACCATGTTCTCAATTTATAGTTGAGTATTGTGACGCTTTGGCCTGGCCCATTTTGATGTCAGGGTACCTCACAGCATGCCCTGAGTCCATTCCATCCCTCATTGGGACCCTGCTTTGGGGGTGTTAGGAACTAAGGGCAACTGAGTTGAGAAAGCAAATGCCAAGGGTAAATATTACTGAGGTCAATCAGCTCCCAAGTTAAAAAGCATAATATTAACTGTCTTCCTGTGTCCATACAGAAAGGCCATTGCTCTAAGGTAAGCTAAGTTCCCTGTGGCAAGGCTGAAAGGACAAACCCAATGTTATCCCATAGTAACATACAGTACTGATCCAGAATATGATTTACAGTCCTGATCTAGATTATGATCCAGAATCTTCTGTTACCGGATGTTCTCACAAGAGACAGAGGCACAGGGCTTTCTCAGGAAGCAGCTTTATTAAACAAGTTGACAAGGGATTGGAGTGTTCAAATTCAGAGTCCTTACCCTGAGAATAGTTTAAATATCGTTAGCCCTAATTTCCCATAGTTACAGAGTCAGGAAGCAGAATTATACTAAAGACGGACATATCTTTCCCACTGGCTGGTTGGTGTGACCCTTGCCTAGGGCACTAGTAGGTCCCCCTAAGAAGACTTTTCCATTTAGATGACATAAGCGGGTCAAGGTGAGGTTAGGGATATGGCCCTAGATGAAAGGAGTCATAGTTATGTCATGTCCCAAGGGTGGTCCAGGTGGTCCCTGAGAACCTGGGTAACATAGCCCCTATTTGCAACACCAGAAAATAATGATCTCACATCCTGTCTCCCCTAATCCTGACTCTGACTCTGCACTCCTAAGCCCTGTTAGTGTCCCACATTCTTGACAAAACAAAGAAATGTTTACCCATATACCTTTGTTAAAAAGTTATGAAAAGAAAACAGTTTCTGCCTTTCTCTGGAATCTTTATCCTCCCATAATCTGGGACCGCACTCCTTCCTTTCCTTTTCCTTCAAGTTTTTCTGAATTGACCATTTGATTCCTAATCCCTTGCTTTGAATCTTGACTGCTAAAGGACAAAAACATGAGCCCTTGTAACACTATTCCACCTCTCTCCACAGTGCCACATTCCATACTCCCATGGATTCCTGCACGGCCTCTCACTGGCCACTTGCCTCCAGTGTCTGGAGACCTGATCCTGTCCCTCTATGTACTCGATCTGGACCTGAGGTCTGAATCTAGAGCCTTGTAGCCTGTGTCCTCTTGCTGGACCTTACTTTTCTGTAGGCTTACTGGGTCTGTCAAAGGCCTTAGCCTAGTGAAGGACGAAGCTGGAGCGACAGCACAGCAGGGAGAGCGTTTGCTTGCACGCTGCCAACCTGAGTTCGATCCCCAGCATCCCATATGGTCCCCCGAGCACCACCAGGATTAATTCCTGAGTGCAGAGTGAGGAATAACACCTGTGCATTACTGGGTGTGACTCAAAAAGAAAAAAAATCAAAGGGAGAATAAGATAATAAACAATACCTGAGGCATATGACCAGAAAGACAAACCAGCCGGACCACCCTGTAAATTCCCCACATTCTCTGTGGTACTTGCTGACTGATGTAAAGGCCCTTTCCAAAGGTCTACACAGCATTCTTACTTTTAACTTCGTCTTATGCCAAGTTCCTCTGCACTCGGGGAGCAGCTTTTCTTCGCTTTTACTTTTCAATAAACTTCCACTTTCCAATGTTGAGTCTGAGCATCTTTATTATTCGATATTTTCATTCTTGAAAGTACTGAAGAACCTGGGAATTGCAAACAAATGGAGACACCGACACTTCTCCCTCACCTGCATCAATGGTATGTCCCTGTCCCCTACTTTTCTTGGTTCGCTGACTACATGCTGAGTAGATAAGAACTGGTGCTGTCTACCAGACTACAGGAAAGGGGTCGCAGAGAAAATGACCCATGTCCTCTATACGATTTCGCTATTTCCACTTCCAGTCATTTCATTATCAATTTTGACTGGCTAGCTTTACAGTGGAACGATAGCACAGCGTGTAGGGCATTTGCCTTACATGCAGCCGACCCGGGTTCAATTCCTCCATCCCTCTCGAAGAGCCTGGCAATCTACCAAGCATATTCCACCTGCACGGCAGAGCTTGGCAAGCTCCCCATAGTGAATTCGATATGCCAAAAAACAGTAACAACAAGTCTCACAATGGAGTCGTTACTGGTGCCTGTGGCACAAATTGATAAGCAATGGGATGACAGTGCTACAGTGCTATCTTTACAATGGAGTGAGTTTTAAAAGGACCAATTAAATCAATTAGATTACCCAGTGGCTCTCTGATCCCTCATATTTCCACCATAATTCCTCCTGTTATTCAAACTGTTTTTTTTGACTTTTTGTATGACATGGTATACTTTGAGTATGCCTATTAGTATACTATACTACTGGGAGCTCTTTGGCACTATTGCAGCAACGTGGGGGAAATGCCGTCCTTGACAACATCGACGAGGAATACGATCAACTGGTTCAGCACCTCCTTAACTGTGCAAAGAATGTGGAGAGTGAGGAAACCAGAAACAGATGCCTGTCTTCGGAAACTCTCGAGCTCATTCGTCAACGTGGTTTGGCGTGAGCCTCAGGCAACCACAAGCTAATGTCTGAGCTCGCAAAGCTGTGCAGAGATGCGATAAAGGAAGACCTCAAAGAGAGAAGAGCAGTAGTGTTGGCCGATGCAGTAGAAGCCGGGAAAAGTATTTGCAACGCTTGCCTATCCTTCACCAACTACAAGACCAAGATGACTGGCCTCTGACGTCCTGCTGGGTCTATCACTTATTCCAGAAAGGCAATGGAGAGGATTATTCAAGACTTCTACTCGAATCTCTTTGACAGCCATGTCCACCTGCCCACATACCAAATTCCACAGGATGGATATGTCTCTGCCGCCAGTACATGTCAATACACTTGCTCAGCTCTTTACATGCTACCTGTCTGAATGCAAGGTTCCGTCTCAGTGGAAAACCAGTAGGACCATTCTGTTGTACAAGAAGGGAGACATCCAAGACATCGGCAACTATCGCCCAGTCTGCCTGCTGTCTGTCGTCTACAAGTTGTTCACTCATGTCATCCTGAATAGAATAGGTAGAACACTAGATGAAGGACAACCATGCGAGCAAGCCAGGTTCTGAAGGGGATTCAGCACGATAGACTAAACTCACTGTGTGGATATGGTCTATCCATATAACCATATTCAAGTTTCACGAGAGTTCAAGATGCCACTCTCTCTAATGTTCATCGACTTAAAGAAGGCCTTTGATTCTGTTGAGACTGAAGCGGTCATCAAAGCCCTAGCCAAACAGGGCGTTCAAACTCAGTATATCAAAATCCTCCATGAGCTGTATTGTGAATTCACCACCGGCATCTCACCATTCTACAGGGAAGTGATCATTGGTGTAAAGAGAGGGGTGCAGCAGGGCGATACCATTTCACCGAAACTCTCCAGTGCCACCCTCGAGAACATCATGCGAAGACTGGAATGGGAAGGAATGGGAGTGAAGATAGACGGCCAGCAATTGCACCACCTCCTCTTTGCTGATGACATCATTCTCATAACACCAAACATTAGCCAAGTGGCACAAATGCTGGCCAACTTTGACCAAGAGTGTGGAAAGGTCGGATTGCAGCTGAATCTCAACAAGACGATGCTCATGAAAAATGAACTAGTTCCTGAAGCTCCATTTGCTCTCAATGGAAACAACATCTCCAAATGCAGCAGCTATGTGTACCTGGGTCGAGAAATCAACATGAGGAATGACTTGGTGCCAGAACTGCTCAAGAGGAAGAGAGCAGCGTGGAATGCCTTCAAGAGAGTCTAAGAAGTGGTTAAGAGGATGAAGAACCTCCAACTCCAGACACATCTTTTTGATTCCACCATTCTTCCTGCACTAACATATGCCTCAGAGACCTGGGCCCTACGCAAACAGGATGAGAATGCTATTTGGGTATATCAAAGAGGAATTGAAAGAGCTATGCTAGGAGTATCACATCTCACTCAAGTGAGAGAAGGAATCCGGAGTTCTGACCTCTGTCGACAGTCAAGAATCAGGGACGCTGTCTCATTTTCCAAGGCATCAAAAATCAGATGGGGCCCACCACCACCACTTAAGGACAGAGCAGTCACGTGGGCTTCCCACTCGCTGCACCCACCACTCCAGTATGTCCGAGGAGGCCAAAAGAGCTACTTTGGACACCAGCAGCCCACTGAAAAACTTGCAGTATGTGAACTGAGCGTTTCCGCCAGGCTGCCCCTGCGGGGGCCCGGCGTTCCCCTTTTTTTTTAAATCTCTCTCTCTCTCTCTCTCTCTCTCTCTCTCTCTCTCTCAACCTCTCCTGGGCACAGCACAGCCTCCACCCCACTTCTCTGAGCACAAAATGGAGACACGGACCCAAATGTGCGGCGCGGCTTGCAGGAGATCGCAGGGCGAGGAAGTACTCGTCTCCGCCCATCGCCACCACTTAAGGACAGAGCAGCCATGTGGGCTTCCCACTCAACGAGCCCGCTCCAGTATGACCGAGGAGGCCAAAAGAGCTACTTGGACACCAGCAGCCCACTGAAAAACTTGCAGTATGTGAACTGAGCGTTTCTGCCAGGCTGCCCCTGCGGGGGCCCGGTATTTCTCTAGGTTTTCCCATCTTATGAGCACCATAAAAGGGTAAAAGATTGTAGCGATAGAATTTCAGGCAGAATTTTCCCTGGACTTTATACAGAAACCCAAAACCACGCGGCTGCTGCCGTGGCCGCGTGACCTAATATCATCTAATCATCAGCAATATGAAATGGTTCCTTTTTAATGGGTCGGACTTTGGTGGGAAATCCTAACAAGAATAGTAAGTCTTTTGAAGGCAATCAAAGTGGTAGCCATCTCTCTAGATTGAACTAAGCCATATCCCCACGCCAGCTGAGAAGAAATATCTTTCTTTCTCGGGAAGAAACGCGGCATGGCGTTAACCATAGTATGATGTCCATTAAGCTGACACGGACCTGGTGGCATGGGAATGGGATACAAGAGAATAAATTATTATGTACATGGAACAGCGCGACGCTGGTGGAATCTCGAGCCGGGGCCGATACCAGCGCACTACTTTTGGTTCCAGAAACTGCTTGCAGACATTCTACCAGACTATCCACTAAGCCAGAGCCCCACGCCGGCTGATGATGGGAAATAACCATCTTTTTTGGTTTGTTTTCCCTTTGTCAGGCAGCGTGGTGATTACTAAACAGGCGTGAACTCGGTGGCATGGGATGAGGGGGGAAAAAAATAGAAAAGTTATGTAACAAACAGCTGGACTTAATATCTCTACATTCTCAGCAATGGAGAACTACCAAATGCTTCCTTGACAGTGGGACTGTCTTTTTCTTTTTTGGGGGAAACCCCAGCAACAATAGCGAGTTATGTGTTGAAACATAGAATGTAACCAAGATAGAGCATAAACGAAGTGAAACTTATCGCTTACAAGGGCGGGGACTGGGGGGGGGCGGGAGGGGGCGGGAGGTATACTGGGGTGGTTGGTGATGGAATAGGGGCACTGGTGAAGGGAAGGGTGTTTGAGTATTGTATAACTGACATAATCCTGAGAACTATGTAACCCTCCACATGGTGATTCAATAAAATTAAAAAAAAAATCAGATGGGCCTGTCATGTAATGCGATTCAGAGAGGACCACTGGACTAGAACTGTTACTGACTGGATTCCACGGGACATCAGAAGACCGCTTGGCTGCCCACCAACTAGATTGTCAGATTTCTTTATCAAATCCCTGAATGAATGATTTGAGGCTCTTTCTGTTCCTGGAGCAAGCAGATATCATTGACTGCACTAGCACGCGACAGGGACAAATGGCGACATTACTGGCACCCGCTAGAGCAAATCAAAGATTAACGGGATGACAAGTGATACCAGTGATTAGTATTCTTTCCATATGACATATCCCCACCCCACTCTATTTTGAACAGAATATTTAGAGAGAGAGGATTGGAGCCAGTGTTTTCCTTCTGGCCTATATGAATTGGAAAAGTAAGGTGGCAGCCTTGAGGAGAAAACTACCACTTCCCTCTTGTCTCCTCTCAGTGACGAGGGAAGTGTCTCTGGACATCTAGGACTAAAGAGAATCTGCTCTGAGTACCTACAGGTATGGCACAGACTTTCAAGCCATCAGGTTGGTTTAGGTTTTAAACAGTTTTCCCCAATACACATTAACAGGCCTGCTTTCAACAAAAGCATAAGAATATTTCTGATTGTGTGAAACTGGTAATAATTGTCCTAAAGATAAAATTAACAAGTTTAGGGGCCCATAATTACTGAGTTCTCCTTAGATTTTTAATATATCAGGCTTGTCTATATTGATCCTCCATAAATTTATTGGTTACAGTTAAAGTTTCTCTACCAAGGTACTGGTTCCTCAAGAGGTTTTAGCTTGTAGATTTCTGCTCCATGAGTGTGATTCTTTGTATTTGTATGAGAAGTTAATACTTGTTTGTTAGGGGGTGGGGATAATTGGGTCGCACACAACAGTGCTTCAGGACTACACCCTGTGCAGTGCTCAAGGTCATTCCTTGCTGTTAGGCCATGTGCTGCTAGTTATCAAATGGGGATTCAGCACTTCCGAGGCAAGTACATTAACCCCTGTACTGTCTCTGGCTCCAGAGGTAAATGTTGAAGAAGTCAGTAAAACCAGTCAAAAAGGGAAAAAAAACTCTCCCCAACTCTAAGAGCCCTATGCAGCCCCCCAGTTGAGCTCTTAGCTGAGACCACCTAGTAGGATAGATCAGCTGATTTTAACAACTGTGAGACCAGGCCAGCATCAGCATAGGAGCAGAATACTTTATGGTGAATTGTTATTTCTTGATTTATACTTTTTCCCACACCTGAAATGTTTCCTGCCTCAGGCAAATATCAAAGTTTAAATGCATTTTTTTTCTTATTCCACCAGGATGTGGGAAATTGCAAACAAATACTTGGTGTGTCTTTGTAACTTTTGCTTCAAATGTAAATGTTTCTTTTAAGAAGAATGACCAACCTACCAAAATAGAATATAAACAGAAATTTGCTTTGGAGAGATAGGGTAAGCAACTATGGAGAACTCTGTTATCATCTTCCTCTGGGCAGCCCTAAACTTCCAATTTGGAAAAGTGAAATTCCATTCCCACACCTATGTAGTGGGGGTACTGCATCTCATTTTGAAAGTAAAGAGTCTTAGGGCCAGAGCGGTAGTACAGCAGGTAGGGCATTTGCCTCACACACAGCTGACCCGGGTTCGATTCCCAGCATCCTGTATGGTCCTTAAGCACCACCAGGAGTAATTCATGAGTGCAGAGGCAGGAGTAAACTCTGTGCATAGCCAGGTATGACCCAAAAAGCAAAAAAAAAGGTAAAGGGTCTCTAACTTGGGAGACATTAATTTGCCCTGTGACCTCACTGCTTTGAGATATTTGAGTAGAATTGCTTTTATATCTGGTTTGTTTTTTGTTTGGTTTTGCTTTCTTTTCCCCCAGTTAATCTGCTTTTTTTCTTGTTCAAAGTGAGTGGTGACACCAATCAGTTTCAGAAATTTGTAAATTCCCCTTGTATCTCAATCAATTTCCTTCTTCTCACAGCACAGTGAATAAGTCACTTGCCTTGCTTGAGGTTGACCTGCGTGCTGTCCCCAATGCCCTATACAGTCTTCCCAGCATGCTGGGAGTGATCCTTGAGAGCAGAATCAGGAGTCAACCCTGAGTGCTACAGAATATGACCCAAAACCAAAATCAGAATTCCCTCTTCTCAGAAGACAACATTCAGATTAGATGAGAGACCCCTAAAAACTATCAAGGTAATCATGGCTTTTATATAGTTCATCTCTCATATCATCAAATTATAAGATATTTAAAGTTAGAACATTAGCAGACAATCTACCCCCAGAGATGTCATTCTGAGCTGGAAAATGGCCAAAGCAGGCAAAAAAATATTGATTAAATAAAGTATGTCACTGTTCTTGGGGTCACTGTTCCACAGTGTCTTGAGGGTCCTCTGGTATGTTTGGGGCCTATCACCGTCCCCCCACCAGGCCAATGGCTGATGGACAAAGGAACAGAAGACCAAGGCTAGTTGGTAATCAGTAGCTGTTTGTTCAAGCCTTACAGCATTAGTTATAGAGAAACCATAAAGGGCTGGGGTTAGCATTTACCCATAGGTGTGGTTGAACAGTATCGTAATCAATGAACATATATAAAGCCTTCTTTCAGGGTTAGTTCTTCTAGGAGATTCACCAAAGGACAAAATCTCATCTAGATCCCTACTAGATCCTCCCAAGGGCAGAATTCTAAGGACATACTGCTTTCTCCCTTCCTTACCTAGCAATCCATTTAAATAATCATACTAAATTTACTAAATATACTAAATCATACTAAATATTTTAATAATATTTCTAGTCATTTTGTATAAACACAGTAAGAGACATCTTAGGCTTAGGCTTAAAAGTTGGGTCTTTCTGGGGGCATCTCCGTATATATCCCGAACTACAGTCCTCAGGCCAGAATAGTCTTTCCTAACCCCAGCAGTGTCCTTATTCAGTTCACTTCTTTCTTGGGTCATGTCACTTTATTTTATGACCGTGCTCTTAACTTATTATACTTCTTATGGCTCTTAGCCTCTCCCTTTCCAATACCATATGACTTGCCCTGTGTCCATTCTAGTCCCTCACTGAGATACTCTTTGGGGGTGTTAGGAACTAAGGGCAACTGATACTTAAGTCAATTAAATATGATCAATACCCAGAAGTAAATATTATTTAGGTTAAGTTAATTCCCAAGTTACAAAAGTGTAGCACTGTCTTCCTGTGTCTATACAAAAAGGACATTGTTCTAAACTATGTGAGGGACATAAAGAGAAAGTAATATTTTACTTACGTATATAAAATTCAGAGCCCTTAGAAGATTTGAGCTAAAGGTTATAGGGTCTGATTTGGGGATATATGTCATTAACAGTTAGGGGAAGAACAGAAGGAGAGGTTAAAGACAAACACAAATGATTAGAAGTACATGATGGAATTGGTGTGCCTCAGGAGCACTGTGGTAGATGTAAGTCAATAAATCTAAG